>NC_134568.1:181845761-182145761 GCF_050947875.1 Dermacentor variabilis
CTTGTTCAGCGTCTCCAGCCGCTCGGCTGGGTGCTGGCGAGCCTGAATTCGTTCGTTCTACTTGCAGCAAACAGGCGCAGGAGGTGCGTGTTGAAGCTCATATACGTCTTTGTGTCGTAGTCACCTGAAAGGAGTCATGCGGAAAGCTGAAATTGTCATACAGAAGCAGAGAAGGCATATAACGATTGAAGCACTGTTATACTACAGGCCATATCCCGCTTGCTCTTTACACACACACACACACACACACACACACACACACACACACACACACACACACACACACACACACACACACACACACACAGATATGTATATATATATATATATATATATATATATATGAAGAGCACACATATATTGCATGTAGAAACATCTGGATTTGTTCTCATGTGTGTACGAGGGGAGGGGAATTACGATTATTCTTCTGTAGTCTTTCGGGAATGTTAAGGGTATTTCATTTGAGGCGTCCGACGACCCCGTAAGAATGGGACACGTGAAGAACACGAGCAGTGTCATCGGTGTCGCCATAACTGTATCGGTCTATGTTACAACTCATCACCCCTCTAGGCAATAAATTGGTTAGATAAAATTCCCTACCATTTTGTTGGAGCATTTAAGTGGCTTTTGCTAATGCAAAGCTCGTCGCTTTTGTTGAATGCACTTTTCTACTTGTAGGAAGTCGAAATGCACCTTTAGTGGCAGCATGAAAACGTGAAAGCAGAAACGTGAAACCATCCTGCTTCGGCTGAGTCTACCCCCATAGGCGGCCCCTTACGCGCGCAGCGGTTCCTAAAAGGCTGAAAACATAATTGAGCAGACGGCGCTACAGCAAGCCTAAGCATGAAGCTGCTTTATGAATACATTAAAAAGCCTTAAGTGCCTGATGGGTCGAAAAATCTGTTGCCCCGCGTTATCGAAAAATTGGCGTCCGAAGTTATGGCACCAAAATTCCATGGCACCAAAATTGATGGTGCCACCCACGACCATTGGTGGGAGTACAACCCATGACCATTGAGGGAAGTCTAATTCTCCACCTTTGGTGTTAATTAAGGCGAATTAAGGCACAGTTAACTAAGATGGAGTTAATGAAGGCACTCGAACCCACGACTTTTGGTGGGCGTCGAACCCATGACCTTTGGTGTTAATTAAGGCAAACTTAATTAAGGCACTCGTACGCACGGCTTTTGGTGGGAGTCGACGCCTCTACCTTTGGTGGGACCAAACTCAACGGCACCAGAATTGATGGTGCCACCATTGATGGTTGAACCCACACCCATTGGTGGGAGTCGAACCCACAATCATTAGTGTTAATTAAAGCGAAGTTAATTAAAGCGCGGTTCATTAAGATAGGGTCAATTGAGGCACTCGAACTGACGAGCTTTTGTGGGAGAAAACAAGTAATAGGAAGTAACAACGCATTTGAATGAGAATATAGTGTATGCTAAAGTAGGTGTCCTCTATATTGTATGCTAAATTGACTGTCAACTTCTTACTGCAATAGCAATTATATGGACACCCCAGGCGCACTTTTGCTGTCAACGTCGCCATCAGCGTCGCCATGATGTTCCGTATAATGCCAAAGGGTGATAACACTGTCGTCGCACGTCGTATGCTGTATGCGCGAGTGAAAACATGCAAGAGAAGCCGACGGTCGTGGTTATATCTCGCGTGCGCGAAGGGGAAAGCGGAGAACAAACGTGCCGTCTCCCGCCGCATCCAATCCCCCATCCCATTCCTCCCAACCCCCCACGGTACCATCCCCCAAAGGCTGTGGGGGGATGACAGGAATGAGATGGGGGGATAGGATGCGACCCATACCTCCATGGTTGAAAGGCCGCGATGGGATGGGAGGGAGGGAGGAAAGGGAGGCGGCGTTGTGGTCCGGCAGCAACTGCGCATTTCGCGACCGAACGTAAGGGGAATTGACGATCGCGGCTCAATATCGCGCGCCATATATGGAGGAAAGCGAGGAAGCAGCGTAGGAGGAAGGTTGGGGGGGGCGGGGGGTGCGTGCGGCTTCGACTCCGCCGAGAAGTGCGTACTTTACATGGCCGCGCGCGGTCGCGTGCGCCGTATCTTGAAAGGAATCTGCAGAGAACTCATACCTTTCTGCGCGCTGTGTTCTAGCCGCTCTTGCGTTGAAGCGATAGACAACACGAAGGTCACTTCGCTCGCTGTCGCTGCCGCACTTGCTCACACCACCGCTTTGACAGCGAGTGTCCGCGTTTATCGAGTGTGATGTGTTCAGGTTTGCTTGTATGTACTAACACCGTGCATGTTAATTAAGTTAGTAAGTGAATGTTTCCAAGTTTAGACGGCCGATAAAACTACTATGCTTACTTCGTATAGCTGTCCATTAATTTTCTATCGCAATCGATGCTTCGCCTTTCGGACAAAACTGCGATGGTTTTAGTCAGTTTATATTAGTCAAGCCATGACTCGTTTGACACAACACTGGCACGGAGTGTAGAAATATAGTGGACTTCGGATAAATGAAACTTGCTCAAACGAAAATGCCAGATAAACGGAACAGTGGTATCAACTGTTGTTGGCCGCCCGTAGGCACAGTGTTAAGACAGTTTGTTTAAACGGAACTTTGACGGAAACGGTCGCCTGCGTCGTTGCCGTACAGGACAGGAAAAGTTTATAAATGCTTATAAATAGTGGAGAAAATTCAGTCCACCAGGAAGTTGCGGGAAGGTTAGTGCAATGAAATACATCGAAGTTGCAATGGCGGCTATGTTAGGTGGACTTCGCTAAGCAAGTAATAATCACTCAGGAGAAAACAACCTCTAGGGAGCCAATGCAGAATCTTGCAGGCACACTGACACTACTGCTTCGTTCACAGGTCCCGGAATAATAGACCTCAGATGGTGCCGTTGTTACCTGATCTGAGGAGACAGATGAAAATATTATCAGTGAATTTCGGGGTGGAGAGCATGATTCTAGCGATGAAGACATAGATATTGTTCTTTCTGTGCTTTGCTCTTTAGGACCAGAAAGCAAGAGCTGCAGTGCGAGTCTGCAACGCTATTTATAAGGTGAGGAATGCGCACAATTATCGCGGATTATTTCGCGCATGAGCACAACCTTCTCAAAAAATAAGCTACAATATGTCCTTCAGAGCGCAGTAAAGTTTCTGTGTTTATTTTTTTACGTGCTGTTGCGACTCGGGGTTCTAGGTCCGATATTCGGGACGATGGACAAACACATATATTTACATAAGTACAAGAAAATGCAAAGAACTGCAAATAAATGCAAATCCAAAATCAAGAAAGGGGCTGACAGATAGAATCGCACACTGTGGTATAAAGTTTGTAAACAGGGATAAGGCACCTCAGAAAGGCTGGCCAACGTTTGGATAGGAGGACCTACCTTCGTCAAAGGCGGCCTCGTCATCCTCGGCATGTTAGATTTAAAGGGTTAGTGCTGTGACGTCACGTGCGGTTGTTGTCGGTGGAGGTTGGTTATAAAGGGAGAGACTTCAGAGGTAATGAGCGCTGTCGCCTGACGTCTGTGAGCGTGGTTCCCAAGACGAAGGGGCAAGAGTGGGAGAGTGGGCAGGCCGGGAGAAAAGAAAAGAAAGAAAAGAAACGAAAAAGGGAGAAAGAACAAGAAAAAAAGAAGGGGGCATGGGAGGGTGTTGGGAAGCGAGAGGTTAGGGAGCATTCAGGGGTGTCGTTGGCGGCCAGTCTTTGTGGCATTACAAGAGCCGGTCAGTGCGCCAGTAACACAAAAGACAAAAAAAAAAACATGAGTTGAAAGAGTGACTTTAGTAGCATAGCAGCACTGCGTCGAGTAATCTTGAAGTAGTTAAGGTGGCGACAAGGAGTCTGGGGTGAAATGTATGGGGCACACCGCTGCAACCAAACTTGATCGAGCCGAGGTCCTCAAGCCCCGCTTGAGGATCGCAAGAACAACAACGCCTCTTCTTGCTACTAAATTGTCAAACGCACTCCCAAACGTGAATAACATCCTCAGTAAATACTACCCAATTCGCACCAGCAACCAGAAACTTAATAAGATTTTTCCCGACCCGCCCAGAGTAGCCTACAGACGCAACCTTAATTTTAAAGATATTCTTGTGCGTGCCAAACTAAGGACAAAGACGAAGTTGGGAACCGGTCCGTGTGGCCGCCCCAGGCGCTCTACATGCACACATATTCAATCTATTACTACAGTAAAAAGGACAGCGTCGAATTACGCACACAAGGTAACTTCGGCTTTCACCTGCACTTCAAGCAACGTAGTCTACTGTCTAGAATGTGCCGCTTGTAGCAAACAATACATAGGTGAGACTGGACAACAAATTCATAAAAGACTCAACGGTCACCTCGCGGACCCAAAACACAATTTACCTAAAGCACTAGCCAACCACTTTAATGAACATGGTCATATATTTGACAAAGCAGGGCTCTATGTACTACAAAAAAAGATTTCCGTTCACCTCGCGAGAGGAAATATACGGAATCATACCTCATACACAATTGCAATTGCCTGCACCCGACGGGAATTAATCTGGCACTTGCCAACTTAGAATCTTTAAAAGCGGTAACTTAAATCTCAATTCTCGTATCATCAACCAAGACACAAAACACATTATGCCACCAGCTAACCTTAATTCTTAACGTCACCTATTCCTCCATTTCGAAAATTTTTTCCTGCCTACTACTCAATTTCTTATACTCTTTCATGTTTTTACGTTTATATCAACTATACGACCCCCTTTTCCCATGTACACCTGCCCCCACCCGCTTCTGCGCACGTCACCCTCCTATTTATTATTCCGGTTTCGGTTCCCCCCTCTCTTTTCTTTTTTGTTTGTTTTTATTATACGTTTTTTGAAACCACCTCACCAACACATTCCAAAGTCCCAGACGACAGTATACCTTTTTCGGCGCCTCAGCCACCCAAGGTATCGCCATTTCTATATACCGCCGTAACGACACCTACGTTGAGCTACTGGGGCTAACGTCCCTTGATAGACCTTGCCGCTGCCTTCCAGTTACCCCATACATTCCACCCCAGACTCCTTGTCGCCATCTTAACTACTTCAAAATTACTCGACGCATTGCTGCTATGCTACGAAAGTCACCCTTTCAACTCATGTCTTTTTTTTGGCGGGGGGGAGGGGGCTTTTTTGTGGTACCCGCGCTCTCACCGGCTCTTCTAATGCCACAAAAACGTGTCGCCAACTACACCCCTGAATGCTCCCTAACCTCTCGCTTCCACAACGCCCTCCCATGCCCCCTTCTTTTTTTCTTTTTTCTCTCCTTTTTTTCTCTCCTTTTCTTTCTTTTCTTTTGTCCCCGCCTTCCCACTCTCCCGATCTTGTCCCCTCGTCTTGGGAACCACGCTCACGGACGTCAGGCGACAGCACTCATTGCCTCTCAAGCCCCTCCCTTTATAACCAACCGCCACCGACAACAACCGCACGTGACGTGACTGCGCTAACCCTTTAAATCTAAACACGGCCGGAGTCGACTCTCCGCACTCCCTTAAGGCCTTCGCAACACGACGGGAATACACGGAATATTTTCTTTACGAGTAGCTCGATGGCTCGCCGCACGAGGTCGCTACCACCTCAACGTGTCCGCGGCGCGAAGGCACGCGCGGTGGTTGTATATATCATTTTCTTGAGTAGCTCCTGTCCCAATTTGTTACTTTCTTCTACATACAACGTTCGTCACACTTGTCCGCTGATGCCCACGGTTTGAGTGTTGGCTTCCTCCCTGCAACCCTGGTCTGATTTTGTTGGCGCAGTTACCTCACCACTTCTGTGCTTGACGGCGGCGTCTGAAGCAGCATGCCTATGCCGCCGATCCCTCACGTGTTGCCTATTATGTGCCAGCTTTTGCAGCTGAATTTGTGAGCTTTCTCCGTGGGATCGTTGTAAGCGTGAAAGCGTTTTCTTCCTGCTACCTCAAACGCTATCACTGTAGCCATGGTGTACTGTTGCGTGCCATTTTGTAAAGCTCAGTAGGGGAAGACGCCCCGCGTTTCCTTTGACAATCTTCCTAGCGATTCGGAACTGTGTTATAAGTAGCGAAAAAAACATTTCCCGTGAGAATCTCGTCATCAACGACAAGTCCGCATCAACTGTAGTGTGTAGCAAACACTTCAATGAAAGCGATTATGTTCCCGGATGCCGAATACGGATGTTGCTTGCGGGAGCTGTACCGACCATTTTTGAACTCTATCGCTCCTACATAGTGCCAGCTACAAAGAGACCGCGTGAGGACCCTGCATGTCGTGACCCTCGAGCTCCTGGAAATTCATCGAAGCGAAAAGCAGTCACCGCTGCCTGCTCATGAAGATTTGTGGTGCCCGGGACCAGGTAACCGAGGAGAGACATATTGCTTGAACACAACGGTAACGACGCTCACCGAGCTAGTCGCTACCTCGTCATGATCAAAGGGCTTCGGACTCAGGTTGCCTACAAAGGGGATCCTTTGTTCACCCTATTGCACGAACAGGACAAAAGTGGACTTCACTATCCAAATCGCATGTTCTTGGCATTTTGGACAAAATTGTGGCTTTCTTCGAAACGGCTGTGAAGCACCTTCCACGAACGAAAGTGCACGAAGTGCTGCAACTTCTCGTTACACCATACCTTGAACAATCGCCCATCTTCAAGTGCCCAGAAGATGTCGGCGTTGGTCACACGAGGCGCACAGCTGGTGTGATTGCTGACAAGTTTGTCCGACTACTTCTAGTGAATTACACAAAGATGGTAAATGAAAAAAGGAGAAACCAGTTGCTTATGCACATAAACCACCAAGAAAATAATTTAGGCTTTAATGTACATGATGTGAAGGTTGTTGGTACCAAAATGTAGTACAAGAGTGCACTGTATTGATCAGTAAATTTTTATTTTAGCTGTAGCTTCGCAGTATCTGTATCTATCTTAGAGTTGAAGTGCGTATACTGATATAATCATTTGCCCTAAGTAACGACATGTGTATTCATTAATTGTGATTGTTGACTTAACCTCCTTTAATCTTTCCAGCGTTTTCTGCTACAGGCTTACGGCTTCAAGCAGAAGCTGTAAGCCGTTTCATTCACATATGAAGCTATGACGTTGACTACTGGCACTGAAAATAATGATTAAGCTTAAACATTCGAGATAAGTTGCGTGCGGCAGCCTACGTTACGCAGATCATACTCGTATGCTGCCTGCCGGAGCGCATCTGAAATGAGCTTGGCGGAGGCGGCAATGGTTAGCTGACAGCGCCAACACAGAGATGCGGCGGCTGGCGCCAGCATCCATTATTGCAAAAGGCTGTAAGGGAGTGCGGAGGAGCGAGTGAGCCGAGTCCGGCCGTGAACTATCATGCCGAGGATGACGAGGCCGCCTTCGACGAAGATAGGTCCTCCTATCGAAACGTTGGCCAGCCTTTCTGAGGCACCTTATCCTGGTTTACAAACTTTATACAAAAGAAATGCAAAAAAAATACAGAAAAGTTGATGATAAAGTGGTAGGCGCTGATTTCCTCCCGCCGTCCGTAACTCCTTTCTTGCCGTGTGTGATCTTTGTTTAGTCACTTCCCCCAATCCAGTGCCAGGAGTTCAATGACATCAGGACCCACCAATCCGGTGTCAGGATGCCGCTGACATCAGGTCCCACCAATCCGGAGGTAGGTCGCCCTTTTCGCCGACGCCGATCGTATTCTGAGAAGTGGTGGCCGGGGCATACTGAGCGCATCTCTGGCTTGGACACGCCAGCTTGTGCTGCTGACAGGTGACAGCCGTATCACTGCTAATCGCTGAAACGTCTCATGAACGAGGTATTCCCGCGCTGGTCACAATTCATCCGTGTCGAGAAACATCCCGACGAGGCCGTCGGCCCGTTCCCCACAATCGTGCGAACCGTGACCGAAGGGTGTCGCGGGCGGAACGGCCGATCACGACAGTGCGAAAACCACGATATGATTTTGAGACACGTCGTAGAAGCGGGCTCTGCAATAATTTGGCCACCTAGGATTCCTTAACATGCCCCCAATGCACGGGACACTGGCGTTTTTGAATTTTGCCCGCATCGAAATGCGGCCGGGATTTGATCCCGCGACCTCGCGCTAAGCCAGTGCGGTAGGTAATTTTTTTTTTTCAACACAATAATATGAAAACCTTAGGACACTTCTTGAATAAAGCGAATGTTAGCGATTTCAGTGTTATTCGCCTAAATGAAGCTTCGAGTAAACGGAAAACATTTTTCTGTCCCTTCGAGTTCCATTTAGGCGGAGTCTACTATACCACGAATTAGAAGTTAGCTACATGGCTCTTTAGTTTGGTGGTGACTGGCAGCCAGCATTTCACTGCATGTAGTCAGTAGGGCTCGTAGGCTCCAGCTGTAGAAGCATCTGCGGGACATTCGTATGCGTTGGTAGCATGCATAGGTGAGGTGTTGCGACGGAAGGTCAGAGCGATGTTTTTATTCCGAAATATTATTTTAATGACGCTTAAGACGTCAACGCTTTCGGCTTTCCTCCGCAGCACAGCTTTTAACTTTGGAAACAACTGTTCACTAACGACAGTTAAGACACTGAACGAGATATGACATACCCCTGAAATACCCACCAGCACGCGGATCATCTACTCCGCGCATGAAACTTTCCTTTGTCTGTTCGCTTTGCCACGTCCAGCAAACCAAATTGATCGAATCAATATCATCAGTTCTTCTCTATTCTAATAGACCTGAAAGAAACTTATGAGCACCCTCGGCAGGAGCTCGGAGTTTCTAGTCTTGGTAAAAGAAATGAATGCGCTGTTCAACGAGCGAATTAGCGCTTTATTTTTTACCTGGATCTATTCCTGTAACCTGTACCACTGTGGTAAGAGCGGTTCCGTGTAAACAGCTCTTGCATGCGTAACCAAACTTTCGTTCGCCTGTGTTTCCGCCTACCACCGCAGTAACTGATAACATATGCTCGCGTGTAAACTGCTGTGGCTGCCAGGAAGTCATTGTGTCTTTCTTTTCGTGTACACCTACATTACTTCTATGCGCGCGCACGCACACACGCACAAATGTCTTTTTTTTCCTCCACTGTGCCTGGAGCCTATTACATTGCGAGAAACAGTCGTCTCACTCCCCTCCCCCCTCTGTCTCTTATCAATAGAATAAACTTGTCAATTCGCCATTTGAGCGCTGCCGGCCTCACATTTCCCTTCAGAAATCTACGGAAATGAATTGCACTGTGGCAACTTTCGCGTCTCGGTCTCTTATGAATTGTTGAGGCTTGTTAGGTTGCGTCAATTGTGCACACTCGCCGAGCCGCTCGCGAGAGCGCTGCAGTGAGCTTAACTGGCAACGAGGCCGAAAACAATGCTGCGGCGGTGAGCAACCGGAAGGATCGTTTAGCGACCGGAAAGGACAAACACGCCGCCCGGGCGCTGCACGCCAGGTTCTATTCTGCATAGCAGCTCTAATTAGAATGAACACAGCGAACCGCGTCGGCGGGAAAATTAACAGTCGCCGTTTCTCAAAGGAGCGAAGTTACAACAGTGGAACGCTCGGCTTGTTGCGTGTGTATCGTATTTTCGCGCGCTGGAAGCAGCTGCCGCGTCTCAAAAGGTAGCACCTACGCACGTGATTCGATGTATTACAGAGTAAGCGCGACGTAGAGAAAGAATAGTGGCCCTCTTGGCGGCTGCAGCAGATCTCATCTTGCAGGAGGAGCGAGCGCGCCAAACAGTCGCTGCTGAGAAGTGCGGCGGGTACGCGCAAGCACGGGAGCGGCACCGGGCCAAGAGGCGCCTCCGCCGCGAGCGAACCACAGCGATCACGAGCGACGAGGCGTGCGAAACTACTCAAGCCGTTTTTGTTCTCCCAAGCCTAATTCCGGCAAGGAAAAAGCGTCGCATGTGGCAGGGCGACTGGAAAAGTTGCGCCAATGACAGACACGGCGCTTAACCGGAATAGCTGCAATTTGCCGCCTACATTTGAGTTATATAACGCCCTTATATATACACGATGTCCCAACATCATGCACCAAGATTTAGAAATATTTAAATGCCACGTAGCTGGACGCAACTAAGTTAACGTCGTTTGCCGTCGCTTGGAGATACTCATATTATTTTTGCATGCCGCCTAATTACATAATTAGTCCTCATGAGTTAATCAGCTTCTCAAATGTTATAAATGGATGAAATGTCAATGAAAAAAATTGTAGATCAACATGAAAACCTCCCTATACAGCTTCCTGTTGCGCCCCGCCGTGGTTGTTTAGTGGCTATGGAGTTGGGCTGTTAAGCACGAGGTCGCAGAATCGGATCCCGGCCACGGCGGCCGCACTTCAATGGGGGCGAAATGCGAAAAGACTCGTGTACTTAGATTTAGGTGCACGTTAAAAGACCGCAGGTGGTCCAAATCATTCTGGAGCCCCCCACTACGGCGTCCCTAATAATCAAATCGTGGTTTTGGCACATAAAACCCCATGATTTCATTTTTTAAGCTTTCTGTTGCGTATATTTATGTTTATATTATGTTTTAAGTGATGTTTTATATGATGCCAAACTGCACAGGGGGGCTGCGGCCTTCGTCAGGCCTTTCGGTCTTTAGGCCCGGCTCCTCCTTTCTAACGAGAAGGAAAATAAACTTCGAACCTCAATACCTGCTAAACTATGCTGAAGCAAGGTTCGAAATATGCAACTGAGCATGTGTTGGCGGGCTAGTTGGTTAAGCATGATTACAAAGACGGCGCCGAATAAAACAACACACGAAGAAGGGGGACACGAGACAGCACGTAGGCGCACTAACAACTGAGTGTTTTATTTCTTGACATAGTAATATATAGCTGCTGTCAAGGATCAAAACAACAAGAATAAACAGGGCAGTCATCTGCATCGCACAAGGAAGCCAAGATACAGAATAACATTTAAGTGTCACTCTCAAGATACGCCAGTTCCTTTGTCGAAAGCGAAACTGAGGCTTCACTGAAGCAATCAACACCGCGCTTTTTTATCTCAAGCGCTTCCAATATCTCCCTTGTAAGTTGACGGTCAGCTCTGTACAGAACACTGGTTCTATCGAAATCTGGGATGCACTTGTGAGCCTTACAATGCGCACTTATATGACCGGAGAGCTGGTTTTCCATCTTATATCTATGCTCATGTAATCTGTCATTCAGACATCTGCCCGTTTGGCCTACATATGATGAACCGCACGACAAGGGGACCGAATAAACTACTTTCTGAACACATCCGACATGTTTCTGCCCATGTTTTTTGCGCACACCTGTTTGTTTTCCCGATTTCCTGCGTTCACTTTCGCACACATCAAACCAAGACGTTTCGGAGCGGAAAATATAACACGAACACCGGCTCGTGTACCTACTTTTTTGAGATTGTGAGATATGCCGTGAACATATGGAATAATGGCACACCTGGTTTCAGAAGGGCCTGCTCGACCCTGGTTTACAGCGCTAGGATGCTTGAGCTGTTTGAGCATTTTTTTCCGCAACAGATACGATCACATGGTGAGGATAACTTGCCCCATTGAGGCGGCTGACCTGACAATGAAAACTGCTTCGCAGCTGATGCACGCATGACTTGTTAAGTGCGTTGGTTAACCATGATTGAATGATGCCTCGTTTTATTACTTTTGAATGAGCTGAATGGTAGGAGAGGATAGGTTTGCTAGCCCTTGGCTTGAACTGCCAGCACACGTGACACGATGAAAAAGTGAACTCTAAATCTAAAAATCTTAAACAGTTATCAGCCGGAAGCTCATGGGTCAGGGTTAGAGGATGCAAGGCTGTTTAGCGCCTACGTGCTGTCTCGTGTCCCCCTTCTTCGTGTGTTGTTTTATTCGGCGCCGTCTTTGTAATCGAAATATGCAAATGACACGTAGCTAGACAGAACCAAAGTAATGTTGTTTGCCGTCGTTTGCAGATACTCAGATTATATTTTGGATTCCTCCTCATTACATAATTAGTATTAATTATTTAATCAACTTTTCAAACATTATAATTAGGTGAAAAGTGTCAATGAAGAAATTGTAGAGCAAAGTGAGAAACTCCCGATAAAGCTTTCTGTTGCTCAGTACGTGCAGCATAAAAGTGATTTTCCGAACGTGAAAAAAAGGCTGCAAATACACGCAAAGTGCCTCGAGCAACTAGTCACGCGGCAATTTTGGGTGCATTTGCGGGCTTCTTTCACGCTCGGAAAACACTTTTGCGTAGCACGTATTCAGCAACACAAAGCTTTATCGAGCGTTTTTCATTTTGCTCTACAATTTTCTCATTGGCACTTTTCATCTAAATATAATATTTGAAAAGTTGATTAAATAATTAAGACTAATTACGTAGTGAGCGGGAATCCAAAAAATAATCTGACTATCTCCAAGCGACAGCAAACAACATTACTTTAGTTCTGCGCAGCTACGTGGCATTTGCATATTTTAAATATTTGTGCGCGATAGTTGGGACACCCTGTATATCGACGCTTGCTACCCGCCGTATACAGCGCTGGCTGCATCAGGTATACACTATATTGGCGATGGTGGCGCATAATCTTGGAAAAGCCGCACTTTACGGATTTAAATTTTAGGCTGCGTGCTATATATATAAAAAAAAACAGAAACGTATATTATGGCTTGTCAGGCGTAATAAACGTCCTTTTTGAGGCAGCCCGACCACACGAAACAAAAAGAGAAGAAGTAGAAAATGTGGTGCAGGGCAACGACAAAATAGCGATAGCCTAAAGAGCGCCACTACTTTCCAGTGGCTGTCAAAAGTTCCAATTTCTTCAGAGAGACGCTGGCAGTCTCGCCCGGAGGCTCCTCGCGTCATAGTGTACGATTCCTTACTTTGTCGCTGCTGGCTTTGCCTCAATTCTTAATTTTTTTTAAATTTTTGTCATGTCTTGTATCAGTGTTCTATTGCTGTTGTTCTTCCGCATGAAGTTTTGTTCAGACTCCCTAAATTACGTGCACTTCAATCTTAATTTCTGCTCTTCCATTGTTCCTTGAGAAAACCAGCAGTCCCCTTTGGTTCATAATAATACAAAAAAAAAGCAAGTGCACCCCGCCGCTGCGCTCCTGATAAGTCGTCCTACGCGGGGGATTTCTGGGCGAAAAGTAGAAACATGGTGTACACAGCAAAGCGCTACGGCCACTAATATATACTTGCGTTTTATTGTGGACCTTAGCTCTTAGTGTTTTGTAACCATTTTAAATGGACATCTAGTGTACTTGCAGTGCGCTGGATGGATTGCTCGTGTACAGCGAAGACATATATAATGCTGAAGACATGAAAGTAAAACAAGTTGCACAATAGTGTTGCCAGGAATAAGTGGAGCGAAGAAAGTGCTTTCCAGAAATACAGCATGTGCTGCACAGTGCGTTGGCAGGTGGCGGCCACGTAAGAGCCAATGAATAGCAGCAGAAGAGGGCAGTTTTGTCGTTCCGAGACCTTAATGCCACTCTACTGATCCCTTTTCATCTTTTTTTTTTCTAAACCGACGGTCGCGCGAAAAAAAGTAGGGGACATACATTTCTCCAGCATGAAGGAAATACAAGCAATTTTCTCATTTTCTGCAGACTTTAGCCTTAGCAAATGGACTGCTTGGCGCACTACGCTATTTCAGTTCCGCTATTTCTTTTCTTTTCTTTCTCTTCCTTTTTCTTTGTGACGTTTCTTGAGGGAAATGTGCTTTGACGGTCAACTTCCTACACCGCAACCAGACATTCATTCCCGCGTCGCGAACGGTCTTCCTCTCTTCGCTCTTTAAAATCTGCAGTAAACTGCATGAGGAAAAAAGGGAGCACTCAAACTTGCCGTCGCTGTTGCCATAAGCAGAATCCTCCGCATTTACTTTGAATGGCTTTGGCCTTGGGTGCTGAGGCAGCAGTCGGAGCTTTCTCTTTTTTTCTTTCCATTGCTGGATGGAAAAAAAAAAAGCAAAGAAGAGGCGGGGAGGGTAGGATCTTCTGCATTTGAAGCTTTCGGAAGAAGCCGAAATCAAAAGTCGATAGCAAGAACATTTCTGCGGCTACAGAGTAGTATCTTGTCACTCAAGTACGCACAACCCTGAATGCGACTGAGGTGGAGTTAGAACCCTTGGTAAGTGAGTGAAGTCGAGCCAGCTCATGGAATACTGCTAGACTGCTAGAGACGCAACGAGTCTATACGTAACGAATCGGGTAGAGACATCCTTTGTAAACGCGTCCCGTCTCATATGTCTGCCCAGCTGCATATGTGAAGTAATAAAAGAGACGATAAACGGCAGTATTTAATGGTGGTGTGATAGAACAGGAGTACTGTCTCAATCCATCACAGGGTTTCGCAAGCGACGACATACAATGGATATACAATTATAGACACTGCAACACGCGCGGAGAACTGGACGTGGTTGCGCAAATATAACCATAGCAGCAGTTTTACACATAAAGCGAGCATTTCACACCGTAAACCAGATTGGTATTTTACTTCTTCTATTGAAACTTATCAGCAGAGTGGGGGGAGGGGGAGGGCACGGAAGGTCACTGCGACAAAATTGACAGTTTTGTAAGAGACAGGAAGTTATTCACGCAGACTATGAAGGAAACTCTGCGAAGCACAAATTCACACAGAGTACCCCAGCGTAGTGTGTCAAGGGCTTTTGTTTTTACTTGCATTATGGAGAATTTACCTCAACTATTGCCATTTCGATTGCACTGTTCTCTTTACGCTGATGACGACTCCGTTTGGGCTTCTATTTGAAATGTAAGTGACCTGTAAAACGTTCTTACAAGGGCTAGGTGATTGAAGATCAGGTAAACACTACAGTCAATATAATGCACAGACAAGCAGGTACAACTCGGTTTTAATCAATGTCATTAATGCTGCAGGTTGACTGAACTCTCGCAAGACAAACAATGTCATATTCTGCACCAATTTTACATTACCTTTCCGGTATCTGAGAGGAGCAACTCTTGGGATTTTTAGCATGAAGTCTTCAATGTGTTTGGATGATCCACGTGCGATCGTCATCCATCGCAAGGAAACGGCAGCCTCTGTTTCCCGTTATACGAACAATTTAATTGTGCAGGTTCAAGCTGGCTTTATGAATGCCCCTTCAGTCGGTAAACGGGGTGAACATCGCGGTAAGCATAGAATGTGAGTTGGCAAGGTCGACCGCCCCACTCTGCATCGCATTGCCTTGTTTGTGCTTGTACCTCAAATGTACCATTAAGAGTATTATACTATAATATATGATTATAATGCCGACTCGTGAGTATTTATTTATTTGTTAGTTAGTTAGTTAGTTAGTTAGTTAGTTAGTTAGTTAGTTAGTTAGTTAGTTAGTTAGTTAGTTAGTTAGTTAGTTAGTTAGTTAGTTAAACATACTGCAGCTCCGAAAGGCTATCACAGGAGGGGGACTAGAAAATACAGATATGGCAAAGAAGGAAATTAAGACAATAAAGCATAATACAATAAAAATAAGTATTTGACAACATCCAAGAGGAAATCAGCAGGCGGTGAAGATCGAACATGACCAGGTAAAGTATTACCCAGTTCTATAGCGTCCACAAAAAATTGTAGTTAAACACATCGGTGCTGTGATGGAAAGATGACATTCAACTCATGATCGTGCCTGGTAAATGTAGGTCTAGCTGATGTGATGTAACTGCTGAGTAGAGGGAATCGTGGATAGTTAATCAGAGTATGAAAAAGTCTCAGTTTCGCCCGAAAGACGAAGCATCAATTGCGATAGCAAATTAGTGGACAGCTATACGCAGTAAGCATAATAGCTTTTATCGGCCGTATAAATTTGTAAACATTCGCTTACTAACTAAATAACCTTCATGGGGTCACGCGCGCACACGCAAACATGAACATTTCGCACTCAATGACCGTGGAAACTTGCTGTCAAAATGCTGGAGTAAGGAAGCGTGGCAGCAGCAGCGAACGAAGTGACCTTCGGGCTGCCTCTTGTTTCAACGCGAACAGCGAGAACAGAGCCCCACACGTAGCTATCAGCCCTCATTGCACCTAGACTCTGTCCCCATCGCAGACCGCTTTCGAGATATGGCCCGCGTGGCCGCACCATACGCAGTGGTCACCGGAGCAGAACGTCCCCCTTCCACTACCTTGCGCACAACGGAAGACGGCGCGAGGAAAGCTCGGGGGAAGACGGCGCGCTTCCCCCGAGCTTTCCTCCCTCGCGTGAGATTCTGACGCCGTCGTCGGCTGACCCTCCCATGCTTTCACTTGCACATACAGCGTACGGCGCGTGGTGTCGAAGCAATTGCCCTGCGACTTGATACGGAACATCACAGCGACGGCAATGCCGACGGCCACGACAGAAATGCGCCTGAAATGTCCATAAAATTGCTATCGCAACTAAACTTCAACTATTCGACGTCATGATGCGAAGAGAGAATTGCATGCTGGAGATCGCGAAGACGAAAACTGCGGGAAAAATACCTGTCGTAGCGACGCTAAATCAATCGTACAGGATTTTTCTGGACAGACTCAATTTTGTGAATATAAGGTATTTTTTTGGTGTCTGTTTCCATACGACCGAGCTATATTCGAGTACTGAGCGAAGTAGTGTTTAAGTGAAGAGTCATGTGTTTAGAGGGGCTAAACGTATGGTACGTTGCAGGTATCCTAGCTTTCCAAGTATGTGGTTGCACATTTGCTCAATGTGATGTGCCCAAGATAGATCCGTTGAGAATATAAGACCACGGTATTTATACTGCAACACATTTTCAAGTGGAGAACCTTTAAACGAATATGTGTAAAAAGATGCAAAAGAGTGTTTGGTAAATTACATAGAAGCAGTTTTTCGGAAAATAATCTGATAGTTTTCGGAAGATAATCTGATAATCTGACGAAGATAATTAAATGTCACAGCATGACTGAAATGCATCGTTAAGTATGTCGTGATTATTAGGAGGGTGACAGTATGGTACAGAACACAATCGTCAGCGTACATGCGAATTTTAACAGTGATGTCGCGTGGTAAATTGTTTGTATAAATTAAAAATTTTGAGGACGCTTAAGCTTCGCCTTTAAGAGTGGAACGCGATAGCACTCAAAGATTCCTGACCGCTTCTCACGCTTCCCGGCAACTGCAGCGTATGTGACCGTAATGATTACCAGGAAACGCTCACGGCGAACGCTATGCACGAAGGTGGCTTTCTATAAGAAACGCGGCCTCTTGCGTGCGCCGAGATGCAGTGAAGGCGAGTGCCATCTGGAAGTCTTCCAATGACGCGGGCGCGCTGCTCCGTGGACTCTGAGATATTTACGCGCCGGCGTACGCAAATGGCGGATGCCGTCTCCAGTCTATGAATTGCAGAAACGCTGGAAAATGGGTTTGTTTCAGTTTCCCGTAACAGAATTACTTTTTCTCGTATATTCAAATTACAGTCCGAGAGCTATCATGTCTCTACGTTGTGTGTAAATCGTAGTTTTAGTTTTTCTCATATATTTTAGCTTGAGAAATTCAATTAGTTCAGTGAATTCATAGCGTCACATGAACGGCCTAGGTATGTGTGGTTCGACAATCTTTTTGCTGATGCGACACCTGATGCCGGCGGCAGGACGTCGACGCGGCGCGCCGGATGCAAACACCGGATTTTCTGTGAGGTAGGCTCCTATCGCGTTCAGAAGAGAAGCAGACGTAAAATTGAGCCTTGAGGACACCGGATGTTACACTGGAAATACGATTCGAAAGATTTGAAGAGTACGTATTAATACTGGTTAGAGAGAAAAGAAGCAATGCAGTTAACTAATACATAGCTGTCGAGGATAATCGAGAGCTCTTTAGAGTGTGTAACAGTGTCGAATGCTTTCGATGAATCTATAAATATTCCGTCAATTTGGTCACCTACGTATAGAGTCTGGATGGTATCATGAGAGAATTCACTAATTTGTGCAATGGTGCTGAAACCGCATCGAAAGCCATCTTGAGCCTCACATAAAACATTATTTGTCTCCAGAAACTCACTGACATCTTTGCATATTATGTGTCGTAGTAGTTGACATGAGTGAGATGTAAGAGAGCTCGGTCTATAATTCAATGATGACTGTTTGCTCCTGGATGTGTACAGTTGAAGAATTTCAGCAGATTTCCAACCTAAAGGACGACAGACGTTGAAAGGGATTTCTAGAAAAAACAGTTACATAACGGCTTGTCTATCAAAAGCAGCTAGTCAGGAATTCGTTGTCTATATCGTTTGAACTACTTTTCGATTTGGAATCATAATGTAAAATCAGATTTAACACCCCCTGGTTAGAAACAACGATATCATTAATGGAACTGTGTGACTGTTGAGAGTAAAAGGAGGAATGACGAAGTTATTATGGGCAAGAATAGATTTAAAGTGAGAAATAAATGTGTTAGCAAAAGCAGGAGCCTCGCTTCTAATTGTGTCATTTATTACAAATGAACCAGTGATAGATTCTTTAGGCAGAACTGCACTCCAGAACTTTCGAGGGTTATTTTTTAGCCAGGCCGGAAGTGGTCACTTGGAAATAAATACCACGTTGCTAGTTTTAGTTTTACTTCAAAGTTCCTCGTTAAGAGCAAGACACTGCGATGTACGAACAATTTCACCAACATATTTCACGCGCTGCAAGCGGCCAAGTTGGCGCGACCGATTAAAATTTCCCGAGTAATCCAAGATAGCTCTCTATTTTCCTTTATTTCTTACGGGAAAAAACGCGTATTTCATATTTTAACAAGATCACTGAAACATTCGGTTAAAACATGGACGTCATCGGAAAGACCAATCACTTGAAGTTAACTGAAAGCAGAGCAAGGTGCACATAATATGCTAACATCATCAGCATGGCTGATATCGCGAAAGGCAGAATAACATATCGGGCTATTGGTACGAGCCGGGAAATTGGAAATTGATTGCAAAAGCTGCGTTATGTTCAAGTATGCCATCAACAACACTACATTCGTAACCATAATCGCATACTAGAGGGCTATTAAAGATCACATCTAATATCACTGTAGCTCGCATGATATTGCCGACAATTTTCTTTAAACCGCAAGTCAATGAAAAGTTCAGTGTTTCTCTGTGCAAGTGGGAATCATCAACCAATCATAACGACGGCTAGAGTAGAGGTGATAACTTTTAAGCTTCTAAGCTTTTCTTAATTTTTACGCCTGTTGCAGATACCCTAGTTTTTGTTGTCCTTGAGCTGGGTTGTTCACTGAAGCCTACATTAGTTGCACGAGAAATCTAAACAAATAATAAACTAATCAACAATGTTTCGCTAATTATGTTCTTAATTATTTACTTTACGGTATATACTGCAATTTACGAATTGTAGCCGGCGAGTTTGGCAGGCGTATCCACTTGAAATGAATTTCCGGAATGACACCAGTTTCGAGATATGCGCCACTAAACTCTCCGTAAAACTGGACCGTTGGTCCACTTACTTTTTTAACAAAACGCTTTTCTATGCATTGAAGCACAAAGCCAAGTAGAACGTCCGTGTATCTTGTCCCACATTTTGGAAAATATCTCGAAACTGATCACATCTTGAAAATTGATTTAAAGTGGGGGCGTCTTGCAAAGTCACTGGCTACAATTCGTAAACTTCAACATGTGCCGTTAAGTAATTAACTAAGAAGTTGTGGGGTCTTCGGGTCTCACAGGAGTACCGACCACCGCGGATTCCAGCTTGGCGAGCCACAGGGACGCGTCAGCCTCTGGAAGCGCGCCGCTGCGCGCGAGCACAGGTCGCAAGGGGCTTCCGAGCGACGCACACAAGAACACATTATTACCCTGAGTTGATGGAAACCGTTTATTCTATCCGGTGGAACTCGACACTGCACAAACGCGGGGTTCAAGGGCGGCGGGGAACCAAAGGGTTCCTGCACCAAGGGCGAAGTCAGGAGCGCCGATAGCACGCCGCTGCGAGAGCGCAGGCTCAAGCTGGTACGCGCCGCTAAGGAAAGTCCCGGCGGCTTTGCTACTCGCTCTGGCGATAATTAATGGGCCAACTGGCGAGAGCTCGGGCAATCTCCTTCGGCTTGGACCTCCGATAGGTGCGGCTCGGCGTGGTACGAGCTCGCGCGAGCACTAGGCTTCCGTTCTTCGCCTTAGCGTCCGGACATGATCAACACGAGGTACGCGCTCCCCACACGAGCAAAGGCACCGTGCGCGAGCTCAAGTCCTAGTCACGAATGTGTCGGTGGACGGGAGGAAGCACGTACGTATCCGGCGCAGTCCCAAGGGAGAAGAGACACGCTACCGCCACCAGAGTAACTGCCAGGGGCCACCTCGTGACGTCAGCGACCCGGGAACCATCGCGAGTGGGGCGCCACAGCTGACAACCGATTCGGAGCGAGAAGGGGGTGAGGCGTAGGATGGCAGAACAGGTGAATGCGCCCGCGCAATGGCGCGTGGAATTCCCAAATCCCCACAATGTTTATTAGTCATATTCGGTTAACTAGTTTAATATGTGTTTCGCTTTCTCGTGCTAGTAATGTCCGCCTCTTCGAATAATCCAGCTCAACGACAATAATTATGCTATCTGCCATAGGCAACGTTCAAAAAGTATCTCCTCTCTCTCTCTTCATCCCCATGCCCCCTTCCCCAAGTGCAGGGTAGCAAACCGGACGAGCGTCTGGTTAACCTCCCTGCCTTTCCTATCTTCTCTCTCTTTCTCTCTCTCTAAAACTTAAAATTGATCACCCTGTATATCGGGAGCGTTAAAGTCAACCATACACCTAAGATTTGAGGCATGCGGCCCAATTTCTTGAATGAACGCGTTTAAGCGTCCGCAGACGAGCTGGGTGAGCTATGAAAGGCACCATCAATAAATGTCATCAAGTCAAAATAAACTTTATATCTGACGGACTGTGTTTGAGAAGAGGCATTTAGTACAGAAAACTTCAAATCAGAGAGTAAATACAATTTAACACCGCCACCTCTGCCTTGAGTACTATCAGTTCTTATAACATTCAAACCAGGTAGCGATACTCACGCATTGCAATTATCATCCTGAAACCACGTTTCCGTCACTCCAAAGACAATCCGCCGTGATTGCTTAATTGTTATGATGTTGTGGCTGCTAAGCACGAGGTCTCAGGATTGAGTCCCGGCCACGGCGACCGCATTTCTATGGGGGCGAAATGCGAAAACATATGTATACCGATATTTAGGTCACTTTAAAGAACCACAGGTGGCCCAAATTTCCAGAGTCTCCCATTACGGTGTGCCTCATCATTAAATCTTGGTTTCGAGACGTAAAACCCCGTAACCTTGACTCCAATGATGGGGGGGGGGGGGGGGGGTGAGTAGGACAAAGTTAATGATTAGAAGTAAGGAAATTTGTTGAATAAACTTCTGGCATTAATATTTATAATACGGAGGTTAGAAATTGTAGCTGACCCGCCGTGGTTGCTCAGTGGCTATGGTGTTGGGCTGCTGAGCACGAGGTCGCGGGATCGAATCCCGGCCACGGCGGCCGCATTTAGATGGGGGCGAAATGCGAAAACACCCGTGTGCTTAGATTTAGGTGCACGTTAAAGAACCCCAGGTGGTCAAAATTTCCGGAGTCCTCCACTACGGCGTGCCTCATAATCAGAAAGTGGTTTTGGCACGTAAAACCCCAAATATTAATTAGAAATTGTAGCTGATGTGAATGCTGGTGTCGTGACTCTGAGACTTCACAATCGTGTCAGTATGCGCATCCCAATTGTAGCCCACATTATCGATAAATAGGGGGTCATATTGTAAGCTCACAGAGGCGTCACTGTTATGAAAAGTTATGATTTCTTCCCATAAGTTTGTTCGGACAGATGTTACGTTGTCTGAAAGGCATACCGATATGCGTAGACCAGAACCCTTACGGTTAGAGGTGTTTTTAATAATCGGAGCTTTCTTGCAAAATTCCCGAAGGTTCAAAATAATGGGGCGGGTGCTGCCTTTATGACGTCTACCAATTCCACAAAATATTACTACGAAATATTATTTCGGTTAGTTTCCAGCTGTTCTGGCGTTCTGGGAATCGCACTTGTCAATATCGTATGCATTTGGTGATTCCTAAGAAGGAAACCAGCCTGATCCTATTTGCATGAAACACATTCGCGTTAAGAAAGAAAAGCACGACAAACTGTGCGTCATGAGTGTGTTTGACTCTGGAGAGATGCGTGACTTGAATAGGGCGTAAAAAGCCCACGTCTGTTTGGATTGATGCAAGCGTATTGTATGTATTGCGTTAGCGGCCAGCCATTGTGGCGAAATAGCTACTCATGGACAGTGTCTGTGTAGTGGGTACACAAGGCGCCTTACTCTAAAGAAGACAAGGTGAAGAGCGCGGTATCGGGGAGTGTGGGATCAGAAGTAATCGGACAATTTCTATCACTATCCACTAATCATGGTTGTAACATAAAATAATGCTAAGCTGGATATAACAGAAGATGTGTCGCCGAGTGGCGCTGGTTGCGTTGCAGCCAAAAAAAAAAACAGGCGCAGGTCTATTTGCCTCTGCATGCTGTCTATTCCAACGCCGTAACGACAACGCGTCGCTCTCGGTAAAGAGTTAAATTACACAGCAGAGCCAGGAACACTTATTATTCTGCGCTCTGCTCAACAGCCATATCAACATTAAGGACTGGTGGAAAAGTTAGCATAAAGAAAAGTGCAGGTCGGGTAATTGAGGCCTCTCGGGACGTGTGCCGGCTGCAACACCCACACGGGCGGACGGGTCCGGAAACGAAGGACGACAAGAACCGCAGATAAAAGAAGATAACGAAGCACACGTGACGGAATGTGTCGTGAAATTCGCGTGCAAAAAGGCGCTTAAAGCGAAAACGACAAAATAATGACAGGGAGGAAGTCCTCTGGGAGACAAACGGCATCGCCACAACCATTAGTCCTTTTTTGAGGCTAACTAGTCCGTGCAACTAACTGGTGGATCCGCGACGCGGCCGCTGTGCCCGGCTTCCTTTTTCTCTAGGGACTCACGGAGGCGACTATACGGGTGGCGCTCAAAAATCAACATCCTTCGTTTCTTCCTCTGACACTATTACACAGCCTGTAACGCTTAATCAGCTACCACATTTTATTTTTATTGCTTCTCGCTCACATGAATTTAGTTTAAGAGAAGGAAGGCATAAATGATGCCCGGCCGCTACGGGTTCACGCATGAAGATAATTCGCAAATTAGACAAAAAGACAAGTTGATTACAAGACTGCTCGTGCCATTTAGCCTCAATTATATTTTTAATTTGTCTACAAAACTTGAAAACAACCCTCGATAACGTTTCCCGCAGCGGAGTATGCCCAGTAGCACCAAGCCCTTGCAACGAAGCAGACTTTGACCTCAGGAGCTATCAAGTATACTTCATCGTCTAAACTTGGCCGCAGGGGCGCCACTGCAATCAGTGCCACATGAGCTTGCAAAGCGCGATATAATCTATTGTAACTGGTGCGTACGCAGCGACTTAAGGCCACAGTCGCCCAAACTTGGAGATGGGATCATTTACCTGGCACGATCCTTTTAGTGGACGCACAAAATTTGTATGACTTTTCAAAATTCTCAGTGTCACGATGGCCCTGAGCCATTAAAAATCTTAAATAGAAGCAAGCCTTACAAAGCTTCCCGAACGTTCGTGAGCCATTTTTGACTGGGAAGCTTCTGCGACAGGGTGAATAGCTTTGTGCGGCCCCTCATAATAAAATAAAACGTACAACGGCCCTAATAAAACGTAGGTTCTAACAAACCAGAATAATATAAAGGCCTTCCACACTTTCTAACGCCGTCGATTTCCCGCTTGTATACTAATTGTTTTAGCTATTTTAAGCCTTTCTACGGTGAGCGATCATACAATCATACTTAAAGAGTGGCAACGGCATATTATACGGTGTTTGCTTGCTGGTAGATGGCAGTACATGCGTTCCGCTCCGGATCAGGTACATTATAAATACACGGCTTCATATAAACATTCTGCTTCATATTTGTAGCATGACATGAAACATTGATAGTAACGACACCTACCTCCAAAGTACGCTCATCTTAATGCTAATTTGTACTTTCTACTTACTACGTTAAATCAGTGGCAGGTCATTCGATAGCTCGAGAAAAAATGATAGAAAAATGAAAGCTTCCGACACGGCAAGCCATGATAAAATAAAGGAGGTTTCTCACGTCGCACTAAGTGGCACGTAGAGGTGCTACAGCCCCCCCCCCTTTTTTTTTCATCCTTAGAGGAGAGCAGGTTGCGTCACAATAAAAAAGAACCAAAAAGGGAAGTATAGAGCATCAACGTATCAGACTGCATAAATTTCCTTGACAGAAGTGACATGATTAACGTCCGAATTATTTGGCCACGAAAGCAAAATGAGTAGCCGGACGAATCGATGAATAAAAAGGAAAAACAAACAAAAAAACAAACAAAACAGCGCAGTTCCTAAATGATAGATGGCAGCATTTCGTTCTGCCATGCCGGCCCTCTTTGTGCTGCGTGTCCCGTGTCTCGTACGTCTTTCTTTTGTAACCTGCGTTCGGGGATGTGCAAGCGCCAAAGCAACAAGAAGCAATGGTGGGGCACAAATAAGGGGCCAAACAGATTTCACAAGGTGTGTCTGAGATGAATCTATGCCATGGATCATCGTTCATCGTCTGCGTCCGCCGATGGTTCATTTCTGTCGAAACGCCCCTCCTGTGCACGCTTCATATGGAGCAAAATACGTTGCGAATTTAGCGATCATTCCCCACAGTAACATTATATTCCGCAAGGTCTGCCCCTCGTGGAGCTTGGACTTGAAATGGCAGCCGTGGGCGCATCTCGGTGAACTAGGATTGTCACGCAAAACTTGCCTCACTGACGTCGTCAGGCTTTGGCAAAAAGTTAAAATTCAATCTTGTGGGCCGAACCGCGATCTGATTATGATGTATGCTGTAGTGGGCACCGTTACTAGACTAGGTTCAGTTTTCAAACTCCTGTGACTGCGTCGACCCACTACCCATCCTCGCATTTTGCGGCGCTGCTGTCGCACTGTGCTCGGTCAGCACGGCGCGCACGGGGCGGCGAAGCACTGTCCGCGGCTGCTCACGCATTTTTGCGGTGTGTATGCATGCGTGCTTCGCTTCAGTCCCGGTGCTTTTTGCGACACTCTTGTGCACGTTGAATTCCCTGTGAATTTTGAGTAGTTTACGGCCCACATCTTCAAATTTTATTTGGTGACGCGAATGCATTTTTGTGCGCGGTTCCTGCAGCGAGAACCTGCCTTGTGTGTGCAAGTAAATTCTGCTCGCAAGCGAGCAAAGCTCACGTAGATTTTAACATTGCACTTGTGAATTTGGTGCTCTAAAGAAAAAAAAAGTAGTACTAGCTTCATTTTTTTTTTCATCGCGAAATGAAGTGCTGAGAGTGTGTATAGATCGAGAGAAGGTGCCTTTTATTTATTCCTGCTGTTTTAAAAGTGCACTGATCGGCCTTCTGACAGCTACAGCTGCTGACTAGTAGCAACTGTTTGTACTAATTAACTAACTGTTTAATTACAAGGAGCACTTAGTTATCCCTACCTGGATGAATGCAAAGTCATTGCCACCACCAAAGGTCGAGGGCTCGACTGCCACCAAAAATCGTACGTTCGAGTGCCATAACTATCTATATTAAGGCGAAAGCCTTAGATCTCTGTCTCAAGAAGCGAACCCAAGCATGTCTAGCCATGTATAAGTCATGATTCATGATTAGCAAAGTTAATTAATGATTGATTAGTGATTTGATTAAAGTGGATTAAGGTTGATTAAGGTGCACGAAGGAGTATTAAGGTGGATAAGGGTGGACTAATGTGAATTAAGGATGATTAAGGTGAATTATAGAAGTCTTTACAAGGCTTTCGCGTTCGTGTCTCTTACGTGATAGCTAAGGACGCCTGGGATTTTATTAATTAACTTTGCCTCAGTTATCTCCAAAGTTAATGGCTTCCACTCCTACCAATGGTCGTGGATTCGAATACCTCAATGAACTCTATCGTAATTAAACATGCGATCTAATTCACTATACCTTAATTAACTATGCCCTAATTAACTTCACCTTAATTAACCCCAAACGCCGTGGGTCCCACTCTCACCAAAGGTCGTGGGTTCGATTGCCTCAATTAACTATATCTTAAATACTGGACCTTAATTAACTTCGCCCCAAGTGGGCAGGCGACCAGCGTTGGCAGCGTTGTGCTTAATCGGCACATTTTTGCAATGCAGGCGGTATTAACGCTAGTCCTTGCTTGGCTCTCGTGTGCTCCTTAATTCCGGACCGGCCTTGTCTCACCGTTGCCGAGCTTCGAATACAACCATGGTTTTTTCACCGATGTGTCATTCCTGAATTCAACTTCTATCACACAGCTCCCGCCAGTCTACCCAGCGCCATCGTCAACGTCATCACTTTTCCCTGCCAATTTAAACAGCTGGCACTCCGACACGCTCTTCAGTAGGCACGGGACCAGCGTTGGCAGTGTTGTGCTTTATCGGCACGTTTTTTCAATGCAGGTGCGTACATGGTTCTTGCTATACACTAAAAAAGACTGATGAAACCTTGCCTTATTGTCTTCCCGTGCCCACTGGCGTTGTGCGAGTCATTGCGCCAGTGCTACGCAAGGGCCATGTTATTGTTATTTGATGGTGACATTGTATCTAACCATGGACCTAATACACGTACTTTTGCTTTATCTGAACTGGATGATTTACCTGGTGATCTCGCAGGCCAAATGAAGATCATGTTTAAGCTGCTTAAGTACGTACGCTCTCGTTCGTTACAGTCTTCGAAGCGTCAAACCGAACTTGTATCGGATGTCAAAGCCAATAAAAACGGACAGAAAAGTATGGAAATTGAGCTAGCAGGTATGGGGAAAAGGTTTGACGATTTAGAAGAAAAATCAATATTCCTTGATTCTCTTCATAATTACTCATATTCTCATATTCCTCATAAGAAAAGCGTGATGCACCCTAAGCGAGGACAACCTACTTAGGGTGCATCACGCTTTTCTTATGAACTCAACATCCCTATATTGCCACATCAACTATGTGGTCTCGGCCCTGCAGTGGACAAAGACTGAAAGGGACAAGCTTGACACGTTGATGCGGAAAAGCGTCAAGAAGGTACTGGGTATTCCGATCACGGCGAGCACGGACAGGCTAATGCAGCTCGGCGTTCATAACACGACCCTCGAACTCATAGAGGCGCAACGAGCGGCGCAGATCACGAGGCTTTCGGGCTCCACCGCCGGTAGGTGCCTCTTGGAGGCTGCGGGCTTGCAGCCGCGTTACAGTCACAGCGAGGTGGTTCAGCTGGACGAGAACTCCAGAGGGACCTACGTTGTTTGTCCCTTCCCTAGAAACGTTCACCCGCAACATAATGCGGGCAGGCGAGCAGCTCGTGCCAGGGCGATATTGAAGAAAACGGTCGGCATGGAAGCCTTCGTGGACGCAGCTCAATATGGGCGCTCCGGTAAATTCACGGTCACGGTGGTCACCGAAAAGGGCGAGCTCCTATCTGCGTCCTCGGTAGGCGCTGTGACGGCCGACGTGGCAGAACAGGTGGCGGTGGCGCTGGCGATGCAGGATTCAAAAAGGCCGTATATCTACACTGACTCACGCGCGGCCGTCAGGGCTTTCGCTTCGGGAATGGTTGCGAGACAGGTGGAGGCGATTCTGAAAAACAAGTTCAGAACTAATTGTGACCCCGTGCATTATATTATATGGTTCCCAGCTCACATGGGCGACAACGTGCTGCCGGACCGCTCGAACCCCAATGAAATTGCTCACCTCAGTGCGCGAGAATTAACGCGCCGCGACGGCGATGGGGCTACATTGGATCCGGAGGAGCTCGGCCACAGCGACCCCTTATTAACCTTTCATGAGATCGTCTCCCATTATAAAGAGGAACGCAGGCGCTTCCCGCGTCCACATCCAAATCTATGCAGATCTCAATCGATCACGCTTAGGATGCTTCAGACGAGGTCATATCCCTCGCGAGGTTTCTTAAGCAGGATTTATCCAGAAATTGACCCACAGTGCCCGGATTGTGGGGAGGTTAGCACTCTCCCTCATATGTTCTGGCAGTGTCCTGCGTTACGGGATACGTCCCTCACCTGTGAACGGGACTGGGACGAGGCCATATCTAGTACGCAACTCAAGCTCCAGTCCATGGCCGTCCAGAGGGCCCGTGAAAGAGCGGAGAGGCTTGGCCTCCCGATTCCGACATGGGAGCAGCCAGCGGCGAGCCGGGGGCCCCAACGGGTCTCCGCCGGCTAGTCCCTCAGGACCTCAATAAAAGTTCATTGTCTGTCTGTCTGTCCTTGACCGTTTCGACACTAGCCTAACACGCGTGCAAGACAACGTAGATAGCCTCACTGCTCAGAACAGCTCCTTATTATCGCGTCTGGATAATCTGGAGGACAGGTCTCGTCGCGATAATTGAATATTTCATGGCCTACCTGACTCGAGAGAAACCTGGCAACAGACAGAAGAAAAACTAACCTCAGCACTTAAAAGCCGCTCTTGGCTCTTTTCCTAGCAATTCAATTCAGCGAGCCCACCGGCTTGGAACTTACCAAACTAACAAATGTCGCCCGATAATTGCTAATTTTACTAACTACAAATCCAAAGAATCAGTACCTTCATCACACGCACAGTTAACACCTAGAAACATCGCATTTAATGAGAAATTTTCACCCGCAATTCTACTTGCCCGTAAAAAGCTAATTGAGTTTGCTAAATAACAACCAGACTCGCCACAGTTTAAACTCAGCTACAAGAAACTGCTACTAAACAATAATTGCTACATGTACCATTCTAACTCGAATAGTATTCAGGAGATGCCAGGACGCAACGTCGACCTCAACCATGTTTCGGCTGCCTCGCAACACGTTCCTACTTAGGGAGGGACACGTGAGGGGCAGTGGGCATGCGCAAAATAATCGTCAGCATACTTTATAATAACATTAGAAGTGTTCTGAAAAACCGTGACTCATTATCATGCGCAATTGGCACGTGTTCAGTCCATATAATAGCTTTCACCGAAACGTGGCTCTCCAATGACATTCATGACTCAGAACTGCTTGATGATAGCAAACGATTCACGATATACCGCTGTGACCGAACAGAGCGCCGTGGTGGCGGCGTACTTCTTGCCATTCCGAAACTCATCCCATCGTCACCGATTCGCATGGGCACCAATATGGAACAGTGTAGGCTACAGCAACTCTGAACCATCAAAAGGTAATTTTAGGCCTTTCTTGTCGTCCACCTTCCTCGTCACCCATATTTACCAATGAATTGCATGATGTAACTAGTTCCATTACGACAAAGTTTCCTTCTACACCTCTTTTCTCATTTGGTTACTTCAATTCTCCGAATGTAGTTTGGAACAGCGGTATACCTAACTTATTATTACCTTCTTCTGATTCAAAAGATTTCTTGGGTATTTGTACTACATTTTCGTTAACTCAATTAGTCACACAAGCCACAAGATTAACATTCAATTCCGCAAACATTATCGATTTGATCCTAACCAATCGTTTCGATTATGCCTCTGCCATCCATTACTTACCCGGTATTGGTGACCATTTATTGCTAAATATTCACTTTAATACTCCGTTTCTGATACTCCGTTTCCGAAGGGTAAAAAAAATAATTAGAGACTGTAAGAGAGGCAACTTTGAAGCAATAAATAATGATCTCAGTCAATTTTTTAACATATTCTTGAGTGATGTTGAAAATCGTAGTGCGCAGTCGAACTGGAATACGTTTTCGGCCGAGGTAAATCGCTCAATAAATGAACACATCCCAACCCGTACTACAACATGCAACCCGTGCGCGCCTTGATACAATAATAATTTAAAGCGACTATTCAACAACAGCAACAACAAAAACGATGACTGTATCGTTCTGCGAAGCACTCACCCACTGACTCACGTTGGAAAGCCTGCAATTTAGCATCTAACGCCTATGTAGCTGCACTCAAATACGCTAAAGAAACATTCTTATCAACCACATTACCACCTATGCTAATAACTAACGCAAAAAAAATTTGCCGCGTCATACATCCACCTTCCGATGATTCCGTCACTCTTAAGAGGAAGCTTTAGCTCGGGCCCAACTCCGACGCGGCCTATTCAAATACATGTAAAACGCAAGAACGTTTTGATGAGATAACCCCTGGACCGATTTTGATGAAATTTGTTGCATTTGAAAGAGAAAGTTAAATTCTAGTGACTGTTGGAAGCGGAATTTCGATTTAGGGCTTCAATTTTCTTAAAACGATTTTCAAATATTTGACCGTTCGAAAAAAATAGAAGAACGAAGTTTATAAATTCATAGCTCTGCATCAAGAACCGATATCGCGGTTATGTAAACGGCATCCATTAGATCATTCAAAGCGGACAAATTCAATATGTCATTTTACATCTTACGTGAATTTGTTACGTTGGTTACAACGGTTTTGCAAAAGTTGTATTTCTCTATTATTAATTTTTTTTATATTCATGTGTAACATATCAATTTTGTCCGCTTTAGATGTACTATTAGGTGCAATTCATAGAATTGTATTATCGTTTTTAGTAGTTAAGTTACAGAGTTGTAAACTTGATAGTTTCGTTTTTTGAAAATTTTCGATTTTTGCCAATTTTTAACAAAATATTGACGACCTAACTCAAAAATTCGAAACCAACAGTCACTAGATTTTAAGTTTTTCTTTTAAATGCAACAAACCTCGTCAAATTTGGTGCAGTGGTTGCCGAGAAAAACGAATTCTCCTTTTACATGTATTTAGATAGGAGCACTCGAGCTAAAGCTTCCTCTTAACAATTTCTCTGGTAACCCTGTTCAAAAAAAAAAAAAACCTATGCGCAACTCTCCTGAATAATAACTTTGTTAAAAATTTCTCGTGCACAGCTGAAATTGAACTACCTGTCTTGAATGACTATAACTTCTTAACTATGCCTCCAGTGACTATTGAAGTTCCCAGTTATACGGCTAATAGATTCACTGAATATACATTCGTCACCCGGCTTTGATAACATCAGTGCTAAATTTCTGAAAGACACGTGCTCTTATAGTTCCATTATACTAACCAAAATATTTCAACAGTCACTCAACACATCTACTGTTCCGTCAGAATGGAAAAGATGAAAAATAATTCCTTTGCATAAATCTGGCAGCAAAACATCGCCTACATATTATCGCCCGATATCATTAACCAGTACCTGCTGCAAACTGCAAGAACATATTATTTTTACTAAACTTGCGAATTTTCTTGAATCTCAGTTTTTTTCGTCATCACACCATGGTTTTCGAAAATTATTTTCATGTGAATCACGATTATTAATATTTACTCATAAACTACACCAAATACTTGACCGTTCTTTTCTTGCCTATTGCATCTTTAGATTTTTCGAAAGCCTTTGACAAGGTGTGTCATAAACTTTTACTTTATAAATTAAGCAAATTAAACCTCGATCATAACGTTCTAAATTGGATTGAGTCATTTCTCATTAACCGTTCTCAGTTCGTAACAGCTAATGGTCATGACTCCTCATAGGGACGTTCAGTCAGGCGTGCCACAAGGCTCCGTCCTGGGACCTCTATTATTCCTTATCTATACTATTGACTTACTTTCAGCAATAACTTCTGACGTACATTTATTTGCAGACGACTGTGTAATCCTGAGAGAAATAACTAACGAACACGACATCACCCTGCTTCAGGCCGATGTTAATAACGTGAGCAAATGGTACCGATTGTGGCGAATGGAACTCAACATTAACAAATTCAAATTTCTTAGAGTATACCGATCTAACGATAACCTGCCTGTGTACTACTTGAATAACGTTGCTTTAGAGTCGACAAGTTCCTATAAGTACTTAAGCCTACATATAACATGTAAATTCACGTGGAATCATCACATAGGATATATAATTAACCAAGCTAACCGCTTGCTGGGATACTTACGCCGTAACTTTTCTCGTGCTTCCTCTCCTTTAAAATTCATCATCATCATCATCAGCATCATCATCATCATCATCATCATCATCATCTTCAGCCTGGTTACGCCCATTGCAGGGCAAAGGCCTCTCCCATACTTCTCCAACAACCCCGGTCATGTACTAATTGTGGCCATGCCATGCCTGCAAACTTCTTAATCTCATCCGCCCACCTAACTTTCTGCCGCCCCCTGCTATGCTTCCCTTCCCTTGGGATCCAGTCCGTAACCCATAATGACCATCGGTTATCTTCCCTCCTCATTACATGTCCTGCCCATGCCCATTTCTTTTTCTGGATTTCAACTAAGATGTCATTAACTCGCGTTTGTTCCCTCACCCAATCTGCTCTTTTCTTATCCCTTAACGTTACACCTATCATTCTTCTTTCCATAGCTCGTTGCGTCGTCCTCAATTTGAGTAGAACCCTTTTCGTAAGCCCCCAGGTTTCTGCCCCGTAGGTGAGTACTGGTAAGACACAGCTATTATATACTTTTCTCTTGAGGGATAATGGCAACCTGCTGTTCATGATCTGAGAATGCCTGCCAAACGCACCCCAGCCCATTCTTATTCTTCTGATTATTTCCGTCTCATGATCAGGATCCGCCGTCACTACCTGCCCTAAGTAGATGTATTCCCTTACGACTTCCAGTGCCTCGCTGCCTATTGTAAATTGCTGTTCTCTTCCGAGACTGTTAAGCATTACTTTAGTTTTCTGCAGATTAATTTTTAGACCCACTCTTCTGCTTTGCCTCTCCAGGTCAGTGAGCATGCATTGCAATTGGTCTCCTGAGTTACTAAGCAAGGCAATATCATCAGCGAATCGCAAGTTACTAAGGTATTCTCCATTTACCCTTATCCCCAATTCTTCCCACTCCAGGTCTCTGAATACCTCCTGTAAACACGCTGTGACTAGCATTGAAGATATCGTATCTCCCTGCCTGACGCCTTTCTTTATTGGGATTTTGTTGCTTGCTTTATGGAGGACTACGGTTGCTGTGGAGCCGCTATAGATATCTTTCAGTATTTTTACATACGGCTCGTCTACACCCTGATTCCGTAATGCCTCTATGACTGCTGAGGTTTCGACAGAATCAAACGCTTTCTCGTAATCAATGAAAGCTATATATAAGGGTTGGTTATATTCCGCACATTTCTCTATCACCTGATTGATAGTGTGAATATGATCTATTGTTGAGTAGCCTTTACGGAATCCTGCCTGGTCCTTTGCTTGACAGAAGTCTAAGGTGTTCCTGATTCTATTTGCGATTACCTTAGTAAATAGTTTGTAGGCAACGGACAGTAAGCTGATCGGTCTATAATTTTTTAAGTCTTTGGCGTCCCCTTTCTTGTGGATTAGGATTATGTTAGCGTTCTTCCAAGATTCCGGTACGCTGGAGGTCAAGAGGCATTGCGTCTACAGGGTGGCCAGTTTCTCTAGAACAATCTGTCCACCATCCTTCAACAAATCTGTTGTTACCTGATCCTCCCCAGCTGCCATCCCCCTTTGCATATCTCCCAAGGCTTTCTTTACTTCTTCCGGCGTTACCTTTGGGATTTCGAATTCCTCTGGACTAATTTCTCTTCCATTATCGTCGAGGGTGCCACTGGTACTGTATAAATCTCTATAGAAATCCTCAGCCACTTGAACTATCTCATCCATATTAGTAATGATATTGCCGGCTTTGTCTCTTAACGCACACATCTGATTCTTGCCAATTCCTAGTTTCTTCTTCACTGTTTTTAGGCTTCCTCCGTTCCTGAGAGCATGTTCAATTCTATCCATATTATACTTCCTTATGTCAGCTGTCTTACGCTTATTGATTAACTTCGAAAGTTCTGCCAGTTCTATTCTAGCTGTAGGGTTAGATGCTTTCATACATTGGCGTTTTTTGATCAGATCTTTCGTCTCCTGCGATAGTTTGCTGGTATCCTGCCTAACGGAGTTACCACCGACTTCCATTGCACACTCCTTAATGATGCCCACAAGATTGTCGTTCATTGCTTCAACACTAAGGTCATCTTCCGGAGTTAAAGCCGAATACCTGTTCTGTAGCTTTATCTGGAATTCCTCTATTTTCCCTCTTACCGCTAACTCATTAATCGGCTTCGTATGTACTAGTTTCTTCCGTTCCCTGTTCAGGTGTAGGCTAATTCGAGTTCTTACCATCTTGTGGTCACTGCAGCGCACCTTGCCGAGCACGTCCACATCTTGTATGATGCCAGGGTTAGCGCAGAGTATGAAGTGTATTTCATTTCTAGTTTCGCCGTTCGGGCTCCTCCAGGTCCACTTTCGGCTGTCCCGCTTGCGGAAGAAGGTATTCATTATCCTCATATTATTCTGTTCCGCAAACTCTACTAATAACTCTCCCCTGCTATTCCTAGTGCCTATGCCATATTCCCCCACTGCCTTGTCTCCAGCCTGCTTCTTGCCTACCTGGGCATTAAAGTCGCCCATTAGTATAGTGTATTTAGTTTTCACTCTACCCATCGCCGATTCCACGTCTTCATAGAAGCTTTCGACTTCCTGGTCATCACGACTGGATGTAGGGGCGTAGACCTGTACAATCTTCACTTTATAAGAGGTACAAAGTTTCACAACAAGACCTGCCACCCTCTCGTTAATGCTATAGAATTCCTGTATGTTACCAGCTATATTCTTATTATTCAGGAATCCGACTCCTACTGCTCCTCTCTCCGCTAAGCCCCGGTAGCACAGGCCGTGCCCGCTTTTTAGCACTGTATAGGCTTCTTTCGGCCTCCTAACTTCACTGAGCCCTATTATATCCCATATACTGCCCTCTAATTCCTCCAATAGCACTGCTAGACTCGCCTAACTAGATAACGTTCTAGCGTTAAACGTTGCCAGGTTCATATTCCAATGGCGGCCTGTCCGGAGCCAGTGATTCTTAGCACCCTCTGCTGCGTCGCAGGTCTGACTGCCGCCGTGGTCAGTTGCTTCGCAGCTGCTGGGGACTGAGGGGCCGGGGTTTGATTGTTTTGTTCATATAGGAGGTTGTGGCCAAGTTCTGCACCAGGGTGGCCAATCCTGCTCTGGTGAGGGAGTGTCACCGGGATCAGGCCACATTCCAGGCCTGTTTGTGCAATTTTATCAACACGCGGATTTTTTTTTAATCCGGTGGAAAATTGCCGGCACCGGGATTCGAACCACGGACCTCTTGCACGCGAGGCGGGTGTTCTACCTCTACGCCACCGCTGCTTGTTTACTGCTTTATAAAACCCTGTTGTGGCCAAAATTAGAATACGCTGCAGCTATATGGGACCCTTTCCATGAAAACCTAATACATTCCCTTGAACTAATCCAAAACAATGCCACTCGTTTTATTCTTTGGAACTACAACCGTGGTGCGAGCGTATGATCAATGAAATCGAATCTGGGTCTTCAATCGCTAGCAACGCGTCGAAGAATTTCCCGCCTTTCATTTTTTCATAAGCTGTATCACCACCCTACGTTTGATCCAAAATTCATGTCGCGACCATATTACTAATCTCACCGTACTGATCATCAGCGTAGAGTTCGAATTGGTGCATGTAACACGAAATATTTTTTACGCTAATTTTTTGCCACGTACGCCAAAAGATTGGAATGAACTTCATTCTGACATCGTTTCCATTAATAACAATGATAATTTTCTAAAAGCACTAGCTAACACTGTATAATATTTGTACGAACTACTGTTGGTGTTTTTCTTTTTCTTATTTAATGTTACTTTTATATGTCACGTTCTATTACTGTATTTATCATACTTTCAGCTAACAGTGTATAATTAGCAAATATTGTGCATATGCTCGTAATTTATTTCCTTATTATTTGTTCTATAATCCACTCCCATCTCTAATGCCGAAAGGCCCTGAGGGTAAATAAATAAATAAATAAATAATAAATGAACACCAACGATCGTGGGTTCGACTTCCCCTAATGGCCGTGGGTTCGAGTGTCTTAATTAACTGTATCATAATTATCAGCACTTTAACTAACTTCGCCTTACACCAATCTGTGTTGATTAACTTTTGCTTAATTAACTTTACCTTCATTGATGTCACATGCCTCATTTGGCTTCCTTCGGCTCCCTTGACTTTTTGGACCATCGTGTATTCACGTCAACGCCGCACGCCGGATTTTCTGCCTCATGAGCTATTTAATGCGTTCGCATTAATAATTCATTAGTACTAATCAGCAATAGCTGATTACATTTAAGAATCAGCTACTTACAGCTACTCATCAGCAACAGCTGATTACTGGAGCTCAGCGGACGGCCAGGCCTCCCCTGGACGAGCCCTGGGCCGGCCCTGGACTAAGGACTCCAACAGCGCACTCTGGGGGAGTGCAGCAGCATTTTAACAGCTAAGTAAAGTTATTCAATCAATCCGCTAAACGTGAAGCTATACAAACAGTAAAAAATGCATCGGTGAAAACATTTGTTGAGTTTGTAAGTTGCGAAGTCGGAGGACCCGTGCACTTTCGCCAACGCAGAGATGCACCCGCGTAGAGCTACTGCTGCGCTCCCGCCCTTTGGCGGCAAACCAAGGCACGGGGGCGCCAGCAATATACGGCGCCTACGGAGAGTTCAACAACTGGACCTAGTCTAGTAATGTTGGCAGTGGGGGACTCCCCGTTAATTTCGAACCCCTGCTGTTTTGCAGCGAAGCTGTATATGGCTAGCCGATTTGTCCGTCCGTTGCCTGTACGCTAAAAACTCCTCCGGCGCAACCCCATGTCCATGCGCAAGAAAACGAGAAAGAGATGTGCGCGATTGGGTGCGCCAGTAGTGACGTCGTTGCTCTCCGTCGCAGCCGAGTGCGCGCGCAGCAGTTTCTCTCCGGTGCCGAAACGGGTAGACTACGCGTCATACGTCATACCCCTGAGGAGCAGGCAGCTTTAGATAATCAACGCCACGTACGCAACCGGGAACGAGCTCGTCTACCCCGTGCCGATGCTGTTGCCCGGGCACAAGAACAGGCTTGTACAGCCGAGTGCAAGCAGCAACTGCGTACCGAGGATCCGGCAGCCTACCAAACCGTCGTTAATGAACCGTCTGGATTCACCCAGTGATAAATAACGGGGCCGGACGTTTCAGCTTCGCTGGTAAACTATCTGCGCGGAGTGCTTGGGCGGTGATTTTTTAACGTGCACCATTTATCTTCCGCTTCTATCGGAATGCGGCCGCCGCGGCCGAGCTCGACCCCATGGCCTCAAGCACAGCAGCGCAACGCCATCGCCACTGCTCTGCTGCGGCGAGTGCTTCTAGGTAACAAAGACTGATGATTCCCTGAAGGTTTAATAAATTAGGATAAAGTGTGTCAACATGAGTCAAATTCTTTTTGCTTGAGTCACCCTTGCCATGGTCATGATAATGCCGGAAGTCATAAAGCATTAGAACACTGCCATGACATTCTTTTTACTCAGCATGCGGGATTGCTGACTTTCTAATGACTCAAACTTATGACAGCATTTGGAGACCTTTCTTCCTGATTTTAATTAGACAAATGTCTGCGTTTTCTGCGATAACTATACAAATATGTAGACGTTTTTATTGTCTCAATAGCAAGCAGGCGGGAAAAATTGTACGTGTAGACGCTCACGGTAATTCAGTGAAGTGGAAGGCGAACGAAAAAAAAAAAGGTGCACAGAACGTAGCGTTGTCGATGAGTATACTGCAGCAAAGGGCTAACGTTTTCCTAAAAGAGGTGTTAGCGGACACTGACCTTGATCAGTGTACGTGTGTGTGTTTTTCTGATGAACTTCAGATTAGAGTAAACGGACTGTCATGTTCTTTTTTTTTCTTCGCGTTTGTCTTGGGCGCTGTTTAATCATGTTAGATTAGCATGTGTGCGCAACGGGGTTTTATAGGTCGATGTCTATGCAGCAGCACCTTCTATGGCCGGTGCTGAGCGGGTTGTATAAGGCAGTTGAAGGTTTTATTATGTTCAAAGCTTATTACCCAAATTAAGGCAGAAAAAAAAACAGCCGAAAAAAGCTTCAATTTTCACAAGCACGCGAGGAAGAAAGTTTAGCTTCTTAATATCCATGGTACGGCAATTTTAATATCGAAGGACTGTGGCACAGAATTTTAATACGCATTTTTCATAGTGTGTTCTCGCAATCTAAGACGTGCCTATTCAATGCCGTCATGTAAGGGGTGAGTTTTATTTCCTACGCTGCCATGCATTCGCTTCGCTGGAAATGGAATGTGAGAGTTGTAAGCTTTTTTTTTTTCGTTATGCAGAGCCTATTGCAATAAAAAAGGTCTTTCCTTATTTTAATTTTTGTGCGTCCTCCAGTAGTGGCAGACTATCTGGTGGCTCGTGGGCAGCCCGAATGATTCCTGTCGCTGAAAAAAAGGCCGCCGAGCAGTTACATAGTGCTTATCATTCAAGTGCTGTATTATTTGCTCATGCAAGTTAATTTTAGTTGTCGTTAAACAAATTAATTCATTTCTTAAGCACCACTAAACTTTCACACTTATCCAACATGGTTACAGAGATGGGTCTTTAATTGCATATCAATCAGTTATCGTATCATTCGTTACCCCGATGTGTTGTGATCTGGAAGGAATTTTTAGTGACACGTTTTAAGCCGTGACATACTTTTTTTGGTGGGGAGAGGAGGGGAGGCGGAGGGTCCTGTCTGAATTTTACAAAACAAATTCAGGCACCACCCATTCTTTCAAGATGTTTGTTGTCGTTTATGCGATTAGCATCCGAGTGGTGGGGCACATTAATTTGGCGGTGGGAGATTCATCATTGAAATGATCTGTAAAGATTCCTTCAATATTTAATGATGCACGCAATTATTTTCTTATCGCGTGATCTCTTTTGAAGCTCACTAGAGAGAACTGAAAAAAGCCACCGCCGAGACGCGTAATGAATGAGCCGTGCACTGTAGCCGGGTTCCTCTCTGCCTCTGGCCACGCTGCTCCACCAAGCGGCGCGCGCGTAGCCTCGCAGATTGCACCGGTGACGCGTCGGTGGCTGCTAACGCTAAGAATTATTCCTTCTTTGCCAAGCCCGTGCTTGCGGCCGAGCGAATAAAGCTTCGGGCTCTTGCACTCGTGGAGCCAGGTTCGATACCGGCATGTACCGGAGTTTTTTTTTTTCGTGTCTGTATTTTAACTAGAAATACCGCCGTAGTAAAGAGCCCAGAAACAGGATAGGAACCGCGAAGTGGGGTGAGTAGGTTAAGAGTGAAGATCGCATTTTAAATATTCTACTTATTGGTGGGCGGTCAGCGTAGATCGGTCAGCCGAGGGCAAAGGAGTGATATTGGCGGGTGCTGTTTTGAATGACGTGTTGCCCGATGAACTATCACCCCGACAAAGAAGAAGGAAAAAGGAAGACAAAGAACAGGACACTCGTGCATTTGAACGGGAGCCAGCGGACCGATGCTCGCAGTGCAATTGATAACTTTATCGGTGACACGAAACGATTGCTGAGTTAAATTTCCGAAAGTATATTTTCCTTCATTTTTATTCACTATTCTAACCATTGTTATGTTAGTTGATGTTAGTTGAAGATTTTATAAATTCAGCAATTTTTGTAATCTCTTATGTCTCACTAACAACTGTTGACGCTCATATTTTCATATATCTTTTGTAATTTGTTTAAAATATTATTCGCTAAAAAGAGTTTGAAAACCACCAGCTTCTTAGATGATCTCCCGTAGTGGATATAAGTGCCATCGCTTATACACTAAATTCGCCCTTCCACATAACTTATTCTTTATCAGTCCTGAAAATTGATTTTCAGATTCTCATTTTAAATCTAATCCATCCGGTATTCTTGCCATTTCCCCATAGTGGGTCTTAGCCATATTTTTATTGAATCGCAACGACAACAACGGCAGCATATCTTCGAAAGCACGAACGGCACCAGTCGAGCAGCGTTCTCTGCCGCGTCCCATGGCAGAGAACGATGCCCGACTGGGAGCATTTCTACGCGACCCCGTCCTGCTTGACCAGGCAATCAAGTGATCCCACTTGTCTCATATCCGAGAGCGGATTCGCCACATTTAACTGGTCGCAGTGCTTTGTTCCTTCTATAGGTGCTTTTTTTTTTCTTTTGAAAGACCCTGTATGCCGGTCTCGGTTGCCGGCCAGGGCTCGCCCTGGTCGGCTAGACGTCCCACTGAGTCAGTGCCCCTGCGATGTTTTCTTCGGAATAGAGTGCATACATTGCCCGTTGCGCTCGTTCATCCAGATAGGGGAACCATTTGGTTGAGCAAGTCCGAAATTTTTCACGCATCCTATAACCGAACGTTCTCTTGACATCTAATAGGTGAGACCATTTGAAAAGACTGACATTCTGTGTAAGTCGTCTAATGTTCAGTGCCTCATGTGGCTGGAAGAATGTTTGAAGTCAGTGCATACGAGGCCGCCCCCCACACCACGTGTAAAGGGGTAATCAGACACATCGACCTCAACGACAGTCCATCGGACCTGGAACGTAACATCATCAACGAGAGAAACCCGCTGGACTTGGCAATCAAGAGAATTAAGAACACAGGCACAATCATCATTGCTTTCGACGGACTCAAGGTTCCGAACTTCGTACGCTATGGCCCAGTCCTTGTGAAATGCTTTCTTTATCGCAAACAAGTTGACATCTGCTACGCGTGCGGCAAACTCGGCCATCGTGCCGACGTTTGCCCGACTCCCGAAGAGTCCACCTGCAGAGGATGTGGGGCAGTCAACCCCGCCGATCAACACCAGTGCACGCCAAAGTGTGGGTTGTGCGGAGGCCCACACCCTACGGCGGACAAAACGTGCAAGGAGAGATTCCAGATCCCATACATCGTCAGAAGGAGGCGATGGGAGAGTGCGACGGTGGAAGCTTCAACAAGTGGGGCTTCGTCAACACCACATAGCAGCGACATCAAGAATCACTTCGAGCAACTTCCACCGCAAGAGCCTAGGGGGCGCTCCCGATCCAGGGGACGCTCTGGCTCCAGAGGGAGCCCACGGAGTCGCTCTCGATCCAGAGGGCGCTCTTGTTCCAGAACCAGGACCAGATCACGCTCCAGGGGTCGTTCCGGATCCTGGCGCCGAGGCAGTCAAGTCCGGTTCAGGTTCAGGTTTGTACCGATCTTCCAGTGGAAAAGATGGACAGCCGTCTGGCTCACCTGTTGGAGGCGAAGCAGTCGCTCCTCGCCAGGTGGAAAGGACAACGGCTCAACCGTAGGCTAAGAAAAAAGATATCGGAAATCAATAGAACTATAGAGGAACACTGCAGAGCCCTTTCTAAGCAACAATGGGATGAGGTGTGTAACTCGATCGACGGGCAGCTGCGCAACGGGGGCACCTGGAACCTCCTAAAGCATCTCCTCGACGAGAGAAACACTAAAACCAACCAACGCAACACACTGGCGCGCACCCTACACACAGCAAAGCGAAAATATTCGAACAATGAAATTTTATCCAAACTAGTGAAGAAGTACCTATCAGTCGCATCGGGCCCTACACGACCTTCCCCTGACTACGAAGGCTCCGACAACCCTGAGCTCGACGCAGAATTCGGGATTGAGGAGATCAGGCAGGCGCTCCATGCCCTCAACGGCAGATCGGCTCCGGGTCAGGACAAGATCACAAACAAAGCTCTACGGAACCTGGACGAAAAGTCCATCGAATACCTAACGGACATCATTAACCAAACATGGAGCAGCGGTGAAGTCCCGGAAATGTGGAAATCGGCCAACACCATTCTTATCCCCAAGCCAGGCAAGCCGCCCAGCCTCGATAACCTCCGCCCAATTTCGCTCACATCGTGCGTAGGGAAGGTTGCTGAGCACGCAATCCTAAACAGGCTTTCACGCTACCTGGAGGACCACGACATTTACCCGCACAACATGATCGGCTTCAGTGTCGGACTGTCGACGCAGGACGCGATGAAGCTCATCAAGCATCACATTTGTGACTGTACTACGCGGGACACGAGAGCCATACTAGGTCTAGATCTGGAAAAGCCCTTCGATAACGTTCTTCACTCGTTCGTTTTGAACACAATCTCGAGTCTTAACCTGGGGAAGCACTTTCATTCCTACACGAGATCCTTCCTGTCAAACAGAGAAGCCACCCTTAAGATCGGGGAACTGACTTCAGACATGATCAAGCTGGGGTCTAAGGGGACGCCACAAGGGGCAGTCATATCCCCAACTCTCTTTAACCTCGTCATGATTGGGCTATCCAGGACACTCTCTGCTATCGACGGTATCAGTCATACCATATACGCAGACGACGTTACCATCTGGTGTACGGGAGGTAGTGACGGACAGGTAGAGACGGCCCTGCAAGAGGCGATTGATGCTACCCAGAGATACCTTGAGTCCACGGGCCTTCGGTGCTCACCGCACAAGTCGGAACTGCTACTTTATCGACCCAAGCGAAGAGGCCCGAAACCAAAGGGGTGGAAACCACTCGCCGATTGCGACATAAACCTGCGCACAAACGACGGAGGATATATTCCGAGGGTGGATGCTATCCGGATTCTCGGCATGATGGTAGAGTCGAATGGTTCAAACAACCAGACAGTGCTGCGACTCACTAAGAAGACGGACAATGCCATCAGGCTAATCAGAAGAGTGGCCAACCGGCAGCAAGGCCTCGGAGAAGATAACCTCGTGAGATTAGTACATGCGTTCGTAATGTGTCATTTCACTTACGTCGCGGCTATGCACAACTGGCAAAGATCGGAGCGGGATAAGCTCAACGCATTAATCAGAAAAGGAATAAAGAGAGCTCTTGGCCTCCCCATATACACTCACACAGAACGCTTACTTCAACTTGGCATGCATAACACGCTAGAGGAAATAGCGGAAGCACAGGAGAGGGCCCAGTTCGTCAGGCTATCTACCACACAAGCTGGAAGACACATCTTGCAGGAGCTGGGCGTTTCCCCCACAGTAATCAAAACAAAATTCTGTAGCATCCCTCGAGAGCAGCGGGACCGCATCATTGTCGCCCCGATCCCACGAAACGTCCATCCAGAGCACAACGTGGGAAGACGTCGGGCGCGCGCGAAGGCTCTCCTGGAAAAGGCTCGTGAACGGGCTTCGGAGAACAGTTTCGTAGACGCAGCGCGCTACGTCGACGGACAGGCCTTCGCTGTAGTTAGCGTAGATCATGAAAGGCAAATAACAAACGCAATCTCGATTCGGACGACGTCCTCTGAGATCGCAGAGCAGGCTGCAATAGCGATGGCCTTATTGGACGACAAGAGGACATCAATCTACAGTGACTCCATATCAGCTGTTAGGGCGTTTGCCAAAGGAACCATATCCGAGCTGGCCCTAAGGATACTAGGAAGCAAGGAGATCAAGCCACACACATTGATATGGTTTCCAGCCCACATGGGACAGATCGAGGGTGCCCCGCCCAACCTCAACGAGTCGGCACACGTAGCTGCGCGAGGGATCATCAACCGCGTAGCTACCGGGCAGCGTGACGCTGGGGCTACTGACAATCGGGACTCTCCTTCCTCCTACACGGAAATTACTAAGCACTTTTATTTGGCTCGGAGAATCTACCCCCTCCCACATTGCAAACTCAATAGACCTCAAGCTTTGACACTAAGGCTTCTACAGACGGGGGCTTACCCAAACCCCCTACTTCTTCACAAGGTGTACCCCGAAATTCAGACAACAAATGCATGTGCACTATGCAATGATTTAGCGAATTTACCTCACATGCTCTTTCGATGTCCCGCGTTACACAGCGATAAAAACAACACTTCTTCACGTTGGGATGCGGTCCTACACAGCCCCAACCTCGAAGAACAGTTATGGGCTGTCCAACGGGCCCGCGACGCGGCGGAGAGACTCGGCCTCTCTGTCCCGACGTGGGAGCGGCCCGCTGCGCGCTAGTGCGCGCCCTAAAGGACCCTAATAAAGTTTTTCATCCATCCATCCATCAAAAATTTGCTTGACTGCTCGGGATCCACAGCATCGCGGTTCGCACGTTCGTGCCTCCTCATCTCGTGTGCGTGAAGGGCATACCCACAAATATCACTCCTGAGGCCTTCTCAAAGATGCTCTCTGCGCCTGGTGTTGTTTCTGTCTACAGATGCAATAGGTCAATGGGTAATTATCGTGTTCAAACTGAGAGCGTTGTTGTCTCATTCGCCGATTTAACGCACCCGTCTGAAGTGAAGGCATTGCCATATTTATTGTTCCGTGTGGAGACCTCGATACCTAGAACACTGGATTGTCAAAACTGCTAGATATATGGGCACAGTGCTAATGCCTGCAGATATTGAGTGAGATGCTGTAATTGTGGGGGCTCTCCCTCCACATCAGACTGCGACGTAGATGCTCCAAGGTGTTGCTTTTGCGATGGCTTTCATAGTGCTACGGATAGTAATTGCCCCGCGCTGTGCCGTGAGATGCAAGTGCTTGAGAGTGTGGAGAAACGCCATTGTTCCCGTGCGAAGCAATAGCATCAATTAAAGAGCGTGAAGTCGGTTACGCAGCCGCTGCATCCCATCAGTCCACATCTCTTGACGCCACAGTTTCGGCCGCAGTAGCCGCAGCTATTGACAAGGCGATCCCAATAGTTATGGAGCGAGTTTTTACGCCTTTGCCGAAGGTATATTCGAGATGCTAATCTACCAAATTCAACAGCCTCCTGCAATCGTACTCTGCTGCTGCTGCCCCCACTTCAGCTAGTATTCCTGCGCAACATTCAAACAAATCAAGCTTTGAGAGCCAGGCAGAGGCTGAAAGGGAAAATATTGGCATCCACCCGAACTGTAGCACGAAGCTACAAAAAATCCATACAGGTTTCTCAGAAAGAAAGCCTCACAATTGAAGAAAAATTCGTCCTGGTCGGGGACACGAACCTGGGACCAACGCCTTCCCGGCGCGGTCGCCCTACCGTCTCAGCTAACCAGGACACTAGCTGATCGCAGAATGAGGGCAAATTAATCGACAACTTGAGGCACTGGGGCACTTAATATGGCAAATCAGTTCTGCGGAAGCCCGCAAGGTGGAGCAAACTACATGAAAGGGAAGAAATTTGGCATCCACCCGAATTGTAGCACGAAACTGCAAAGGAAACCCATACGTGTTTCTCAGAAAGAAAACCTCGCAGTTGAAGAAAAATTCGCCCTGGTCCGCGACTGGAACCCGGTACGGAAGCCCGCAGAACCCGTTTGCTATATTGTCGCTATTGAACATGTGTTTTCAGACTACGAAATTTTAGGATTAGATTGTTTATTGCCTGGTTGCGTTGCGGCTACAGTGGTTAATGCGTACTTCCCGAACGAAGTCTACCGCACTGGTCACCTGGACTCGCTCTCCTGAATCTGTTAAAATGCAATACTCCTGACAGATTTTAATTCTCACCACACTCCTTGAAGAATGAAAACGAATGTTCGTGGAAAGAGATTGTGGAATTGGGTGCATAATAGCAACTTTCGATGTCACAATTCATGTTGAAATAATTTTCTACGTGGGCGATTCTCATCTTCATGAAATCTGACTTTCTATTCCGCTCAGATGTCTATTTCTTCTTGGGACACCTTTGGCAATGTAACATATAGCGATCACTTGCCCATCCCATATTAAATTATGCTTTCACGTCGGGCTACTATCGTACGGCAAAGACGGCTCATTAATTATATAACTTATAAATCGGCTATAAATTCCGGGTTATCTTCATTTACCACTTGAGATGAGGGACGGAGAGCTGATTCAGTGGTATCTCTTTTAAATTCTGCTATTCAGCCCACTGAACTTAAGCCACTCGCCATCAAATTCATCTTGGTTGAATCAGGTATGTGCACGGGATTATAGTGGAATGAGAACAGGGTGGAAAAGTGTCTAACATAGTCATTCACCGAGAAGATGGATGGACTATAAATTCTATGCAGCTTTGTTTAAACGAACCGCGGCAATAGCTAAAGATGAACAAAAGAGAAACGTGCTGCATTCATTTTTGTCAAAACCAGAAAGAACATCGGCACTTTTGAGGTTATTACAAAGCAAAAAATATTTTAAACAGTCCGCGCGGTCACATTCTTCTGTTCTATTCTTCAAAGATGCAACGGATTCGCTAGATGTTATCGCGAAGGGGCTTAAAGCACGCTTTTGTTCGCAAGTATCCTACACCTAGGAGGTTTAAAAGTTCGACGTCGTAGTTTATAGAAGTTATCATGGCGGAATTATCCGATGCCTTAACTGCACATCAATCGGATCCTGGGCCAGACCGTATTACAAATGTCATGACTAAACTATTGTTTTACTCTTTCCCCAATGAACTTTTGAATATACTGCTGAATATAGAACTGTTCGCTATAAAATACATGGATTCCGAACTCTTGGGAAATTGCGAAAATTGTGCTTTTAATTAAAAATCGAAGCTTCAGATATGTCTTGGACAACATTCGACCAATTTCCCTTACATCTAGTCTCGTCAAAAAGAATTTACTACTCGCCATGTCAGCTTTGCGAAATTGGGTGTCCAGCGAGACTGTTGAAACCTACCACTACAACAGCTGGGGTGTTTTATGCAATGCTTTATAGCTTTTGAAGTAATGGGAACAAAGGCAATTTTAGCAACACACCGCCGCTGGTCGTATTGCCGTTTCTTTTCCCTTTGCCGCTCCTCGTATTCGCGTTGCTCCTCGGTAGTCCTAACTATGGGTTGCCTACCAATATCGCTGCTGCAACAACAATGAAGCCAGTTGCTAGGCTGGTTCTTTTCTGTATGAAAGGCTAGTGGCGTCACTCGCACGTCGCTAGCTGCTTTCGCCGCGGCAGCTTGCGCAACAGTAATCTTTACCGGAAAACGTTTTCGAGGAGCGCTACGCGCTTCGCATTCTTATCAGGAGCGCCTTATCACCGATGATGTGGTTTTTATGCTTGCTTTGTGCGCTTTCTTTATTGAAACGAATCATGCGCTGTATGTTGTATGCGTGATACTAAAGCATGTAGTCACTTTTCGCTTCAAGTGCTGAAGGTTCTTTTTTTAATTGCTGAAGGTTTCTTTTTTTTCCGTGAGGACGCACCGGGAAAAATTCCTACCAACTAAAGACTAAAAGCTTTGCTGTAAGAAATGAAAAAAATAATCCATGCCGCGTTCAATGAATTTACTTCTTCTCGCGGCATTCTGTGCTCGAGACAAATATGATTTAGGCCTGAATGTTCCATATGGCCAGCACACGTTGATTTAGACAGCCACCTTCGACTCTAAGAACTATCAGAAGATGTCTCAGCATTAGTAACTTCAGATATTGCGAAAGCTTGTGAAACTAGATTTCTAGATTAGCAAGCTGTGCTGTTCCAGGCTATAGAGATAGTGGTCCGGATACTAGAGTCCCTATCTGGTACACAGTTCTCCTGTTTAAAAGATGGAGTGGTATCGTGTACACGTCTATCCGCTTTTGTTTAATATTTTGTTATCTTCGGTCCCAGTTCATCAGGATGTGCAACTATATATCTCTAAGGTGATGACATTGCATTTTTCTCTTCATCGAGGGATATCATTACGTCATGCCACATTTTACAAACGTATTTGTTTGAACTAAGGCCCTGGCTTGACGGACTGCCTTTCTTCCTTAGCGTCAAGAAATTCCGTTACTTGTGTTTCCATTGTCAAATACCGTTTTTATTTCGCTTCATTATCGAAATGAGCCGATACCGCAAGTTGCAGCTTTGAATTACTCAGGGATAAGATATGATGGTAAGCTAAACTGGCAGCAGCAAGTCGAAGCAAATGCTAGTAAAGGAGAACGTGTAATGGGATTGTTGCGCCGGTTCAGTAATAAAAACACAGGTTTACGTAGGGATGCGTTACTCATAATTTATAAACTTTACGTTAGCCCCCTCCATTTCGGCTGTGTTCTTTCTCCAGTATGTGCAGCATACAATGTAAGACATTTAATAATGGTGGAAAGGCAAGCGCTGGGTCTTTGTTTAGGGCTGCCAAGTTTTGCGACTAACAATGTGTTTTATCTCAAGGTTGTAATTACTCCGTTTGAATCCAGAGTTAAGCAGCCTACCGTGCTGACTTACCGGAAACTTTAAGATGCATTTATTTCCCGTTTGCAAACTATTTTCATCAATTCTCCTGATTAATTTTTCAGAACATGTTGGCGGCGTTATTGACAACCAGAGATTACATTGTTCAAACGCTGTTATCAGAACTTCAAGTTCGTCTACCGTGCCTGATTTCTCCAAAAACAAATTCGTTGACGATAGAGGGGATTTTTGATGATATTTTTCCAAAAAACACAAAGCTTCTTCCAGCGAGAACACTTGAAGGTTTCCTTCAAGGTCACTCAATTTCTGCCTCACGTGGTTGTTTCTGCTGACACAACACAGCGTTTAGAGAAGGCAGGAGTTGGCATATTTTCAAATCAGCTTAACTGGTCTTCTCCGCTTCGTCTCACTGATTACACCGTAATATTTCTTGCAGCCTTTCTGGCAATTATTCTGGCCATCGGAAAGTTGTGTCCACAGAAATCTAAAGTATAATTGTTAAAGATGCGCTTTCGGTCTGTGCACATTTAACTTCTAATAATCGGTCACACCTGCTGAGTATCTTTTCGACCCTTACCTCAAAGATTTCTACGAAGTTCACTTTGTCTGCGTCCCCGCACATAGTGGAATCTATTTAAATGAATGAGCTGACTCGCTTGCCTCGTCGTCACTAAATGGTCTGGTTCTAAGTGATTTTCCTGATTCGTATTATATAAATGAAATTAGCTTTAAACGCCTTTTATTTCTAAATTGTAATATGTGTTATGTGATACCCCTACTATGGGGTCCTTAAGGAAATAAAAAATGAAATGAAGTGAAATCATCCCTACTTTCCGCAGGTAATTTTAGACATCTACAGACATCTACTACAATGCGAGGCGACGTTATCAAGCTTCCATTGTGGAGTTGCCTGCCTAAATTTTACTTTTATATATCTGGTTTATCCACAACTAGCCTCTGCTTTTTTTGTAGTGAATCAGAAACATTGAACCATTTCTTTTTCTTGTCGCCACTGCTCCTCTCTCCGCAGAATGTTTCTCATATTTCGCACTGGTAATCTGGGCTTAGCACTTACAACACCAAACATTTTGTCCCTTGGTGCCTGTCGATCAGGCGCAACCCATCATGGGTCGATGGTTGCTGCTTTGCACAAGTTCATTGAAGATCCGGAAGGTTACGATGCTAGGGTACCAGTCCTGAGACACTTCATTTCTTTTCCCTATGTTTATGTATATGCCCTCTCAAAATTTGGGTGGTTATTTAATTGCCTATTGCTCTATTTTGAATAATTGCCTTTACCCCTTTTGGTATTTTGTTGGGTGTACTTTTCAATCAATCGGGTGTGGCCAATCCCTCTCGCGGGTACAAGCCATGTTTTGAGGCAATAACAACAGGAACAACAAGCTCGAACGCCTAATATTTGTGACCTCAAGATAGTTATTGAGCGCTTGTCAGGTTAGAATTTAGGTAAGAAATGTGAATCTGTTGCAATCACGTTGATCTCAAATGCACAATTAAGTTGGCACGACGCTACAGACAATATGCGGCTCTAGTTACTCTAGACATCCTCAAAGCGTGCGATAGTGTAGAATAATCAAAGTTTTTGTAGATGATGCATTATATTGGTTTGTATGAATAATTTATATCTTTATTACATGGTCAGGTAAGTTCTTGCAGCGCAGGTCATATCAGTCCCTGCAAAAGGAATTTCGCCAGAAAATTCAGACAAATGGGAGATGTTCCCCAAGGGCCTTGGAGAAATGACTCGATATTCAGTGGCTAAAAGGGTAAAAATGGAAAGGCAGAACAATAAATGAAAAGTAAAAGCGCCACTTTTTCAAATCACTGTGTTCATAAGGGTGAACGCCCACGTGATTATCGAGAGAAACAGGGCAATGAGGTGCGTAAAAAGAAGTAAATATGACATCGGTCTTGTTGAGCTCTAGATCTTGGGAAGGTGGGTGCAGCCAGAAGCTCATAAACTATCGTGCTAAAGATCAAAGGAGCTATACTAGAGTGCAGATATACCTTGCCCTAAGGTGGCCCTGCGTATAATATGCACCCTTTGATTCTCGTGAAACGGGAAGCGCTCCGCTTTTGTTTGGGGCTTCCAAATTTGTAGCAAACCGCCGTGCTCAACATGGAACCTGAATTCATTCTCTAGAAATGAGATTTGAAATATCCTACGTCCAGACATTCATAACGCCATATGAATCTTGAGTGACAATCCTCGTGGATCTTTATTAGTCAGCCAGCTCTATTTTTTCGAATGTCATGGCCCCCTGGTTCAAAGGTAAACAAAAACCGGGGCACTACGCCGACCAAAGCAAGATGTAAAAGAAAAGAAGACGTTTCGGCTCCCACACGGGAGCCTTGTTCACAGGTAAAAATCACAGGTAAATATTTTTTTACCTGTGAACAAGCCTCCCGTGTGGGAGCCGAAACGTCTTCTTTTCTTTCACATCTTACTTTCGTCGGCGTAGTGCCCCGGGTTTTTGTTTACATTTTAACCATGTTTCATCCCGACCAGACGGGCTTCCGTCATACACTGAACTTCGTGGCCCCCTCTTCAAACTCCACTAGTGTTTCTCACACAATCATTTCTAGACCAATAAATGTACATATTTATGATGATATCACGGTAAGCATTTTTTCAGTTCTATTATTTACTTATGATGACATATTTTCCCCCAATAGAAAACACCTCCTCTGGCATATTCCTTACGGCTTAATCCACGATCCTTTGAAGCAGGCGTAGAAACGTTGTTATAGCAATTGATGCTTCACAGATCGAGTTAAAGGCCAGATTTGGCACCTTTCCATAGTCATTTAATGGTACTTTCTCTGTTTGGCTCCCAAACACGATTCCAATACCTGTGACGTAATTCCTACTTGTAACCTTGAGTAAACTACGCTCTTCCATGACAACCGCGGTTATAATCCCAGTTTATTGTCGTTGTGCTGCCCTCTGGCTGCTCTCGTTGAGTCGCGCCTATTAAAGATATATACTCAGTGGCACCAAATCATTCGCATGTTTTATGTTTAGTACGGGTACCACGACATAAAGGTCTATTTTTGAACGAAGTGACAGATAGTTTGGCTAACGCTTCCTTTGCAAGGCCTGTCTTTTCTCTGCTTCCAACGGCGCATTATATCAGTTCGCTCAGGTTTCAAAAGTTCCCCCTTTTGACGGCGAAATCATGCCTGACATCGTCGACCAAATTGCAGCACTTTCGAATAAAAACGTTTGCAATAAAAAAAAAATTAAGATATGTAAGTTCGACGTTTCATTGACGAGTCTGCTATGCCGAGTCCCATTCTTAAATTTATACATGCATCGATCTGGTCCGGCGATTTCTCAATTGTGCCACTTTTGCAACGAATTTGAATTAGTCATTTAGTACTTACTGCCCTGCCGGCGCTTCAGCTCCCCGAGAAAAAGGACTCTAGAATTTAGGCTACAACAGCTTGGTCTGCTATTGTACTCTCCTGTGTTGTGGTCTCTCGTAGCCTCTGTGCTGGGCGACACTACCACAGCGATGCATGCAGCACCGTACAGAAATTCACTCGTGAATCCCATCGATTTCGTTGTTAATCTGGTGTGCTATTTTTATTTATTTATTTTCGATACTGCTGCTCTCCTTCGAGAGCATGGCAGTTGGGGAGTACAATAATTCATCTGTACAGTGCAAGGAAATCAAAGTATAAGTTCTAAAAAAAACGGCAGTATACAAAAAAGACGAAATTTTTTATATAGTTTCATTATTGTTCATCCAAAACGGCAGTAAAGAAATATCTCTCTGTTTCACTGGTATACATCTATATATCACAATTGCACATTACTAAATTCATACTTTTTATACACTCATGAAGTCCGCTCTAATCTTGACCAGTACTACTGAATTGGTAATTGCCACTGCGTCTAAAGTCGTCGTCGTCGTCGTCATCATCAACAACTACTTAGTCGTGAATGTCGAGGCCTAATATTGTTAGGCTGTGGGCCTGGCTCGAGAACGTTTACTGGATGGAGGCAATCTAGCGCTTTTTGCTGTTGCTCATCCCGGAGTTGCTGTTCCCGCGTTCTGGTCGCTGGCTTCGCATGGTCTTCACGTGGACGCCTAACCCATAGTCCTTACCAGGGGGTTTTACTAGAATACTCTACCTGGAGGCCTAACCTAGAGGACTGAATAAGAGTCCTATACAAGGGGCCTCATTTGGAGCCTTTATCGTTCCAACAAGGCGAAGTACGGTACCAATGCTAGAAACTAGAAATGCCATCACGAGCCAAAATTATGTAATTTACTTCGCAATTACTATGCTAACCTAAATGAGAGCACCGTTCTCCGAAATAAGGGGAACATGCTACATATTTTGGCGTCATTCATCGTACCTATCCGTCTACAAAGGATACTCACACAACATGAGCGCGCTGTGAGGCGCCACAGCAAAGCCATTCGCCGGCCTGCTTACTATGACATGCACGATGCTTCCAGGCAGTGCAAAATATAATGGCAACAAAGAAGGCTCGTCATATGTTATTTTATAGCGCATTTACTGCCAGTATGCCATGCTCGCCATACGAAATCCATGCGCTGCGCTCCACCAGTGCTGCAAGAGGCAGCATTTCATGCGTCTTGCATCGTTAGCATCATGGACGTCCGCGACTAATTTACCGCTGGCACGTTAGCCTCATGTGCTTCGTTGTGACGTAAAAATAGTTAGAGAAAGTTGAGCACCACAATGTGCGTGCGGTTGTGCGTGATTTTGCTTATGACATGCCCTAATAGAATTCGCCACCAGTACGCTATAAGTTATTAGGTTCGTTAGGGTACGTTACCGTGACCAGCAGCTTGGCGGCAAGTGTGTTACATTAACACAGCACGACAGTAACACGTGTGGTTGCGCGACCGGCAGCCAGTGCTCGGTGTTTGTAATGTTCGGCAGAACCTGGCAGGCATGCATGCGCCTCTTTAGTTTCATGGTTGTTGGCTTCTCCGCATAAAGGGAACTTGTCGGGAGAAACCCCGCTTCTGGGTGCAGGGTATCTGTGAATTGCAAGGAAATATTTTCGTCCGTGTATCCGCGAACGTTGCCATGGTGGCGGTATATATATATGTATATATATATATATATATATATATATATATATATAAAATCTGCATGTGCGCTACAAGAATGCAACCAACTTATGACATTGAACCAAAAGCACGTAGCTCTCTTGAGCACCTGAGAGTGTTTTTTTTTTTACTCTGAGCTCAGATCACCACTTAACAAGAACTAATTAACCAACTTTTCAAGTATAGCTTTAAATGCAAAATATTCAATGGATAAGTTGTTGGACCTTTTCAGAAACATCCAAATAATTTTGTTTTCGCGATGGTACCTGCTATGGCTTTAATTTTTCTGGGCTGCAAAGGAAACCTCGGCAAATTTGAAAAAGAAAATAATCACGTAAGTGGGCGCCTTCACGCAGTGCTCTCGAACATGCAACCAACAAATTGTCGATGCTGCGTGCCGACAGAACTCATGAATAGGCCGCAGGAAATACAGACAGGTTGAAGGTAGTGGTCTTAGCCACGGACGTCTTCGTTTCCAGTTTTGTTTGTTGAAGCAATGAAGCAAATGAAGCGATTGGATACAAGATAAATAGCACGTGTCAATTCTTAAAGCTCTGTCAGCGTTTTTTTTTTACCGATTGCATAAAGGGTGAGCAGGTTTTTTGACGGCCTGTGAAGATGCATAAGAGATGATGCATGTTGTCATCGCCTATCATTTTCGCTTGTAGATGCAGAATCGATCATTCGCTGCCTGGTAGCATGTTCGAGGGCATTAATGTCGCTGCGAGTGAGCGCCTAGTCACGTGGCAGTTTTTTCGAAACACGCGCGCTTTCTTTGGAACCCGGAAAAATCAAAGTCATAGCAGCTTATTCACTGGAAGAAATTGTATTGTAGTACTCTGCCTTGAATGAAAGCGTAAAGTTCTTGTTTTTGATGATGTTGGGGCACTGCAAAAAGAAACTTGGCAAGGAATGGTGGAAAGTTTTTAATAAGACTCTTATTTTTCAAGAGAAACTGGAAGCAGGACGTCGTATAGATTGAGCAGGCCAAGCTGAGGGGGGGGGGGGGACTTCCCGTATCGTATCGTGTTTGTCTTACCCTCAGGAAACACACATGAGTATGTGGCTACGTATGTTTCCATCAACTGACTCCATCTTACCTTTGTTTTGTATGAATTAAACCACACTTTAAATAATTTTTCTTCCTCTTTTATACTCCTATTATTCGTGGAAGCTTTCCAATATGTTTACCTGGCCCATTTACTGTTAAGTGGGCACACGCACTACAGTAAGCTTCGCAATAATCAAGGTAACATACCCACTGTAGCACCATCCCCACGACAAGATTGCATCCCGAGTGCCTGGGCGATGTGCGTGCTAATGCCTAATATTTACCTCTAAGGCTTTACTAGGTCTTAACAGCACCTCTTCCACAAGGAGGTGCCAAAGGTGGCTTTTCGAGTGCTTTCTGAGGAATCGAGCACCAATGCTTCGGACATATTGGCATCAAGAGTTATAATAAATACAGCTTTCATTTCGCGCTACCAGCTTTGACAACTTTCTCGTTACATTACGGACGCCCGCTCCTATTTGTTGCCTACAGAGTGGGTCCATAGCAGGCGTAAAAAGCAGGCCTACAGAGCACGCCATTATAGCTCCTGGTGATGCGCATTGCCTGCACTCGACGGCGTCCCGCCTCTTAGAGCAGAAACTTGGGCTCACCAAGTCTGACGAATGGCAAAAAAGAAAGAAACATAGAAATCCTAACTTAAACTTCTGCACCGAAATGTGCCTTCAAGGGTCTGTGTTTACTCAGCGGAATTTATAAGTACGCCCGTATGAACGTTTCTGATGTGTTTCTAGTCTTCATCTTCCGGCTTTTCAGTATACTTCCCAATCTACTTCCTTTTCTACTTATGTTTGCTGAAAAACCTTCCTGCTTTTTGGTGCCGCTGTGTGTAGAATAAAAAAGAACGCCTTTCATTGATGTGAGGGGGATTGGAAACGAGAAATGCAATATTGCTGGGCTTTTTATTTCGAGTCAAAACGAGTGCGGTAGTCACAGAAAAAGCACACGCTTGTCCTAAACACAGACGAAAAGCGCGGGCTCATTTCGTTCGCCGGAGTGCCCATACAGGAATGCTTGCTGTAATGATGCATTTGGACGACGTAAAGAGAGAGCTATAACGCTGCTGATGTGATTTCCGCGCTCCTATTTTCCTCTTTTGACGCTGCAGTCGAATGAAAAGAGCTGCTCGCAGATGGCGGCAGATTGTAGGCCTGCTTTCTGGGATGAATACTGCTGAGGCTCTATGAGTAGCTGCGATTTCCTTCACTGTGATATCGTCATTGAACAAAGAGCGCGCACACCATGACTAAAGATATGTAGCCCCAAAACCGAGGGCCGAAGGCGCTGAAGACACACAAGTTATCCACAAATAATGGTAACGTTGTAAAGAAATATTCAGCGTAGACATATGTAATAGTTCTTGTCACTACAGTTTTCAAGATGCAAATTAATGATTTTTTTTTCTGACGTCGGTAGCTCGCTAAACTTATTGTTGGCTCGGTAAATATTGTGTACGAATTGCATTGTCTCTAGTAGAGCATACGCATATTCAAATTGCATTCAGTTTCAGAATAGGTTTTTTTAATACCCATTTAGGCTTGTCTGGACGCTCGACTCTCTGGTGCCCCCTTACGTTTTTTCCCTCGCATGCCTCTCGCATCTCCTGTAATTGAGCTTCCTCGCGAAGCTAGCGCCGCCGTCAGTCGGTGTAGTTACAGAATACCACTAGAAATAGCGCGAGTGCTGCGCTGCTAACGCCACCTAACGGAGGGGTTACTGGGGCGCAAGAGGGAGTAGCCTCTGACGTTTGCCTTTTTGGCTTGGGGTCGGCAGAGTGCATGGATGATTGGCGCGCTTTCTGGCACGTTTCGCGGGATGGCCCTGCGAAAGGCTTCGGAGAGGGATGCGGGGATGGGACGAACACGATCGTTCGAGTGCTTTACCGTTCGCGTGACTGCACATGTGAACGATTAGGCGTTCGTGCCCATAGTGGGGGTCTAATCGCTCGATTTCCTGTCGCGGTGAGCCAGACTTCCTCGATTCGTCAGAGCCCATCGACATCTTCTATTTTCTACACATCTTCTAGAAACGCCGAACATCCAAGAACCTTATTGTTAGGTACGTCGATGACTTTCTGGTTGTCGCGTACATTGGTCAAGGTGTTGGGAACGAGGCGGTAGTCCAAAGGACGTTAGCTGTTTTTAAGTCATGCGCTCAACGTCTGACCTTCACCCATCAGCTTAACAACGAGGGTAGATATAAAGTTCGCGGATGTTCGGTTTTTCTTCAGCGACTCGCGCGTTTGTTATATGTACCAGCCAAGGTCGAAAAAAAGCATACTGAATTTTGATTCGGCCCGATCCAAATTAGTAAAGAGAGGGATCGCCAAGACATGCTTACGCCCTGCCCTGGACAAGTCTTGCTCACACAAGGTTCATTAAAGTGTACATATACAGGCAGTTCGTCTGACAAAGGTAGGGTTCCCTAGGGAACTTTTGGCGTCCGTGGCTGAAGGCCTGACAAAAGTGGTTAAAGCTGGTGATGAGGCGTTGACGATTGAGCGACAAGCTCATGAGCGGGCTAGATGCGTGGCACTGCCCTATATTCACCAGCTGACGCACCACCTTAAAGAGGTGGCGGAGAAAGGCAATGTCCGAGTTGTGCTCACGGCATCGGATAAACTCGGGAAACTTTGGAACGTTGTCAGTGGCGCCACTTGCAGAAAACCACCCTGCCCAATTAAACATGAACTGCTTTATGTGGAGTGCAATACAAATGTGGTCTACAGAATTCCGATGTCATGCGGAAGTTGCTACATCGGCCAAACTGGCCGGTGTATCAACGTTCGTCTAATGGAGCACAAGCTGCTTGTCGAGGCACCATCGGGATCTGGGCACTTTGCGGCACATTGAAAACGCTGTGGGAATGAATGCATGCCGCTCTTTGATTAGACTCCAGTGATTACTTCTAGCACAGATCAGAGAGAGCGTGAAATACTGGAGGTCTTCCTTATTCATCTGGAACAACAGGCCTGTGTCAGCAAATCTAACGTATCTTTGACGGTAAAAGAAATCAAATTCTTGCACAATAAGGTGCCATTGTGCATGCGCTTCTGGGAGTGATCATGTCGCACGCGTCTTTTTCCATATATATTTGTGTCCTCCTGAGAATAAAGCCCGTTGATGTCTAGCATTCGGTGTGTCTTTTTTCATGTTCCTGTCCGTGTCCTTCTTTACGCGCTAGTGCAATGTCCCGTTATACAAATAACCACCAACTAGCCCAGATTTCTGCCTTAAACGCATTATTAGTTCGGATGGCTAGACCGGCATATAAGAGGCGCGATGAATATCCTTTCAATGCTTTGCACTACTGCGTTATTGTTCCTGTCTCCCAAGAGCGCAGGCTGTATTATAAGCTACTTGAATCTCCCAATAGCTACTGCTATTGGGAGATTCAAGAAGACGGGCCAACCGAAGTGGTGGCTCGATACCGGCCGTTTCAAGAACTCAGTCGAAAACAATAAGCCCATCGCTTCAGCTATTTTGCCGAATCATAACATTGCTTGAGTTACTGGTTATTGAGTTGGCGTTATTCATATTGAGGATGTGTGTGTTTTTTAAAATTGATTTGAAGAGTTGTTATCAATAAAAGCGTGGAACAAATATTTGAAATCTTTTACAGATATCATGATGTTTAGAACATTCAATAGAAATCTAATGGTAAAGCAGTCGCACCTATCTTGTTTATGGATTGTATCTACAGTGATTGCCCTATTAATGCAAGATATGCGATTTCTTTTCAGTTCTTTCCTTGCTGCGCGTTCCGCAAAGGCCAGGACTTTTCAGTTGTGACTGCCAATGCAAGCCACTGGGGGGGGGGGGGGGGGGGGGGGGGGGTATAACTAAGCGCTCCTACCGTAGACCTTACGACAGTTTTTTCTCCCTTTAATTATGCATATTTGTGAAACAATGTGTATTGAATTCGACCTTTGAAGCTATCTATTTGTCAAGGGTTCGCATTGAATCATTTCCAGAATTTGACTCTTCAAACAACCCTGATTTTTAAAATATATTAATCACGCGTTTTTGAGCCGCTTGTTTGGATTGAGAGGTGGCCATGGAACCGAAAAAGCATTTTATTTTTTGCTCCTGTTTCATCACTAGTGAGTTCTTGTGAATACTTGTTACTATTGTTGTGTGTGGTAGGGAAAGAAAGAAAGTTTATTCCTGCGAAAACTCGCAGTTTACTTACGGCTGTAGATGCCAACCCTGACAGATTGTGCAACCCTGACAGATTATTATGTATTATTTTTAAATAGCGAACCCGTACTGACCTTGTGATGGCATTGTAATGAGCATGTGTTTAATCTTTGTGAGCCTCGCGACACCACTGCACTCAGTGTCATCAAAAGTGGCGTCAGTCCTTTCTTCCCCAGGAACTGCTACTTCCGTTACTCGTCCAGGTGCATAAGTAGCTGGCAAATATCCACTCCTCTCCACTCAGCTCGCAACCATTTCGGTCACCATTGACAGCACCTATACAGTAACACTTTATGAGATCCTGATGTATACCTTGTGGTACGCAAAGTACCTTGCCAAGAACATGCAGTGTTCATAAACACAAAGTCTGGACAAGACAGGGCGCAGGACCAGAAATGAAAATCGGAGTTCAAAGCTCTGATTCTTCGGCCGCCGTTCGCATCTTGCGTGCATAAACAATGGCTGATATTCGCCCAGACAGCGACACAATTTTGCATTCTTCAATTGAGCACGGCGCGAACCGGGCCGGCGTTAGGCATAGAAGTGTACGCCAACATTACTAAAAGAAAACATTGTGGGTGCAATCATTCTGACACCGTAGTAATTGTGGGTAATCCAGGATTTTTCAATGGTTCAGAAAGCGAGCTTTGAGAACGCACAGTTAGGTGTTTCCGATTTATACCTGGTTCATTTGATTACGTAATTTACAGCGTATCTCTCGCCAGTACGTGTGTCGCTTAATCTGTGTTATGTTGGTAAGTGCTGCCGACCATGCGTAACAACTTTTTATACATTAAACAAATATTTTTTAAAGTAATCTTAAACTTCTGGCTGCCAGAAATTAGACGACAAATCAGAGCAGTAGATGACATGCAACGAACTTGACGCGAAAAAAAGGCGAATCAACAGCGGTTGACATCGAAGAAAGCCGAGGTTTTGCAGGACGCATTATCATGCCATCTTGGCTTTTTGTTCCGTGTTTCTCCATGTTTGTTATTCGGGAGGGAAGAAAGGCTCCCCAAGAAGATTTCGTTTTCCTTTCTTGGATGTCAACCTCTGTGGAGTGGCGTTAACTTCACCTACACCACCTTATCCTGCTTTAGGGCCATCTTATTCTTACTGACATAAAGCAGTACACTTTGCCATTACTTTTCTTTACATCACTTCCCTTTTAAACTGCACTATCTCCATGATTGTACCACATTTTTCGTTGACTAAAGCCGCACTTCGGCTTCAGGTTTAGGTGCGTGCAATTTGAACGAGTGCGTCTAGTTTTAATTTTGGCCTTCTTTCGCTAATTACGTAATACTACTGCTCCGTACGTTTGTCGACGCTAACATGGCACGACTCTTTCCTTCCAAGCCTCATTTTGAGACCTTGCCTACGTGCACTATAAAGCATTAACTCGTTTAATTTACGAGACGAAAGTAGCTACATGCCCGAACACCACGAAGCTCAAATCAACCTGAACTCGCGAAAGAAGACATTGTCTTCAATATCAGCTTCAAGAAGCTACATAAAATGACAAATGAGGTTGTTTAAAGACAAGGACTGAGTGTAGGTGAATCCATGTACCGCCCACTGTTCCCATGCTTATGAGCAACCTCACTGGCTGCACACACGGAAATTAATATGTAATTTATCTCTTGCACTGTAAGTAAAAACTTTGTGGCGTGATGTGACGCCAACCCACCTTTCGCCATCTTGCGCAACAGTGACTCCCTGTGCTGATAAGCGCAGTAGTGCACAACGCATGCCGTTTATTCGGCGGGGCTTTGAAGCGCTTGGCTTGTATTTGTGGGAACGCACTCGATTCAGACCAACCAAACGTGGGATAAAAATGCAACAAAAGCTTCAGCGGGTTTCAGAGCTTTTTTTTTTCTGAATTTCGCGACGACGAATGCGACGAGTGCGACGTCCACCACAACTACCAGAACTGCCACCAGCAGCACCAACGGTGCAAAATTGAGTGACAAAAACTAATACAAAACAGCTATCGTTGTAGAAAGGGGGAAAATACAGGTTCTTCGCAAGGAGCACCAAAAAGGCACCCTTAAAGAGGTGCTCTAACGCCTCTCGCTGACGGTTTCTTTAGTTCGCTTTCTTTTCGTCATCGCGAGCGCGCTTGGCGTTAATCTCCAAGCCGAAAGAAGCCAAAGCGCCAGTGTTATAAACATTCCCAATGAAACACAACGCTGCGCGCCATGCCCGCCGTACACGGCAAGTCATGCCGTAACGTGCTGCAGCTCTTTCTTTCTTTCTTTCTTTCTTTCTTTCTTTCTTTCTTTCTTTCTTTCTTTCTTTCTTTCTTTCTTTCTTCCGCGTTTTATTTCGCCAAGTCAGCTGCGACTACGCAGCGTTGTTTGTTTCGCGAAAACCTGAAGGTGACAGGTTTCATCCTCGATAGATGCGCTTATATCCCTCCAGACACAAAACTAACGATGAAAGCTTGCAAAAGGCAAGAACCTACGGCTGGGCATAGAGAGCTGCATCAAGCCGCATTTGAGGCCTGAAAGCTTTTGGCGACACTCTTGAAAACGCGATTAACTGCTATGATGCCGTTAAAAATATCGTTTCTTCTCTGTTTGCCTCTCGAAACACAAACGGGACGCCAGATGTAGGGCTCAAGATTCATCGCTGATAGTATTCCTACGCTTGACAGAAGCGAGAGAAGTTGTGAACTAAACGAAGCGCTCTTCTCGTCAAAGGGCTTCACGCACCCGGACGGTACTTGAAACACGGCCGCGGGGCCGTGTTCTGGCCGAGTGCGTTTTCGTGTGCCGCGCAGCTTTCGCAAAGTGACGACCGGCTGCGCGAATTTCTCGACATTAGCCCGGCGTAGCGCAATGCGAATGCGTAGTGGAGGCCTGCGTTGCCTCGTCGTCTTGTGCTCGACACATACTTCCCGATTTCCCGGTCGGCTGCTTCGCTGGTGCCAGAGGGCAAAAACAAACAAACAAACAAGAACGCACTTGCCTATAAGCTTTATTCGAGTATCCCGGACTAAATCATCAAAAGTAACAATAAATGAAGCAAACAAAACAACAAACAACGCGAGCTTTCCACGAGAAATCAAGCGCAAGCATAAGCACACCGCACTCTGAAGCGCACTACGTGTAAGCGCGCTATGTCTCGCAAAAATCCACGAAGAGGCTCTGGCCTAACTTTAGCAACTGTATGTACTGAGTGCAGCGAGGTCTTACGGCACCGGGGGTACCATATTTTCGTCGGGTGCAAAACGGTGCCGAAGAGTTGCGTTCTTCGAGGGTGCTTAGACTGGCTCAAAGAAAGACAATGGAAAGGTTCGAAACAGACCGAAGAACTTTCTTTTCTCCGCAAGACGTGTGACTGCTGCTGTAGGGAATGAGAAACAGCAAAGAACCAAAGACATAAGGTGAAAAGACTGGCCGGGGTGCACATTCGAAAACTGGGGCATGGCTATACGCAGCCGTACACGAAGGGAAGTACGCCCACTGAACGTCTGCCTACCCGGAGGTGCCCCTGGGGATATCACTGGTTCTCCCACTGAGCGCGCCGCTGGGTGTTTATACCTTGGCGACAGGCTTTCACTGGGTACACAGCGAAGCAAAAGCCGGTCCCTGTTTCCACCCATTCGAAGCGGCCCCAGGCGCGTCGCTTCGCGCGCATGTTCCGCCAGATTGGATTCAATCGAAGGTTCAACCTTAAGGAGCGCAATTACTTCAGCCTGCTGTTCACTCAACTCCATACACTACGCGCCGCAGCAAAACTCGGAGGGCCCGAAAGCAAAGCTGAAAGCGATGTTTGCAGGCAGACTCTACATAATCGAACAATCCTGGGCAATAAAAGGAAGAAAGAAGTGGAAATTAAAGTTTTCATTCTACAGCACATTCGATGAACGCAAGGGCGCTTAAGAGTTTTGCAACTGTGCCTGTAAACCTGTATGCTTTGTTTTTTTGGAAGCGTGCAGTTGCCTGCACAATTTCCCTCAAAATTCGCAACTATATGTATGCTAGGTTAGCTTCTGTAAGTTACTTTAGAAAAACATTCTCATTCATTCGCGGCTGCCGTAGCTGTGTTATTGTTGAGGAGAATCCAACGGAAATGCTGCATCGCCTTCTCCCTCTAAACATCACATTTGATCTGATAAAAGACCTGGTATTTTTCTTTCTTCTGGTACTCATGAAAATGATAACGCGCATGTTCTCTAAACTAAAATAAAAACGCCATGCACTCGTGATAAGGAGAACTGTGTTTTTGTTGTAATTTACTGTCACCGCTTATAAAAGATATAAACATGTCGCGTATGCAGGTATGTGGGCACCTCAGGTTGCTGTCCTCGGATTTCAACTACGTAGAAAAATTATGCGTGTAGACCGTCTGTTGGACAACACTTAATGTCAGGTTACATCATACAGGGCTGCCATTCCTACGCAGAAACGTTTCGTGGGTAGAAGTCTAGGCAAACATCCTGCAACGTAACGTGTCTCATCACTGTCCATTGTTTTAGGAATGACTGAACGGCACTTTAGCTGATATGTCCGCCCTTGCTGAGGTACATCCAAGCAAACTTATGCCGACTGCATTAGTGCCTTATCGATGTCCTACCTTTTGTGCCCTTTCGCGCACCGTTTAAATTCTTCATCTCCAAGTCATTTGTGATAAGATAGCCATTTCAGACCCTAGAGTAACGGTGCAGCTAACGGAATGGACAGGAGTGCACACACGCACAGCGATGACTCGCAACCGCGTTTCTTCACGCCAAAAAGCAGAAATATATGCTTGTGCAGGAAAAGTGAAATTAAAATTTACTTAAATTTTTACAATTTACTTCCCGTCCAGAACCATGATCTGATTATCAGGCCCGCCGTAGTGGCCGACTCCGGAATAATTTCGACCCCTTGAGGTTGATTAACGACCACCTAACTCTAACTTCACTGGCGTTATTGAATTTCGCCCCATTGAAGGGAGGAAAGAACAAAACTACAAGGACGTTAAACAAACGCGTATTCGTTACTGAAGTCCACCTATCTGATCCTGTAGAAAGTGGCTTAAAGGCTCCTTAAACCTCCCAGAGGTCGAAATGTAGTTGCGGTGTTGCAGTTCTGCACTAGTCTGCAACGAACACGTAGCGGCGAGAATTTTTCGAAATGGCGCCGTAGTAGCGGAGTTACACGTGTTTGATGATCGAAACGCGGCTTTCGCTCGTTTCGCTCTTTCCTTCGATTCTCTCCGTTCATCGGCCGGTCTCCTCCTCGCTCAGTGTTCCTCCAAATTTCTAGTGACATACGTCATCACCAACGCGCTTTTCAATATGCTGTCCACTTGCGGTCACCGCGATTCTGGGCTACCCGCTCTTGCTACCGTGCCGGCCCGTGTTCCCGCGAGCCGTGCCGCTGTGTAGCTTGTGTTGCGTGCCTCGAGAAAGACTCGCCAATATAATGAATCCGTACAGTGACACGCCGTGCGAAGCACCTTCGCTGGAGATGAACAGCCGCCGTCGCCGCCTTCCCCATGCCGATCGTGGCGACGATATGGGTTGGTACGCTGTGCTGTTTTCGCCCACTGGATGTTAGCCCGTTCCGCGCTAATGGCATCACAATGCAGGTGCGCCTGCAGTCTATGCGTGGCGAGTACAAATGCCGAGGAGAACGTTTGCTGCAGGGAGGTGACAGAGGTTGCTAATGCAGTCATGGTTTCCTTGATAAAGGAAAGGACGACAGCATTACACGGCACCCAATTTTCGCCAGCATATGTCTGAATCCTGGTGTCCTCGAGGCGGCGTACTACGTTTTCCAGGAGCTCGGCATGCAAATGGAAAGAGAGTTACACAAGTGAGTAAAATATGCGCTCGTTACAACGTTACTAGGTTATCTCACTGAAACAGCTCCAATGCGCTCGAGCCATATATTGCGCAGGGCGTCATCATAAGGCAGCCGCTGTCGCGTCGTTTTAACGCGACAGCGTCAAGGGACCCCTGTCCCAGAAAATCGAGCGTCCAGCGTCGGACGTCGTTACAGCAAAAATGAAGTCGAACCAAGCACACCCAGGCTCTCCACGTGGCGCAAGAAAGTTATTAAACTAATTGAATTTCTCAAGCTAAAATACGTAGAAAAAATCGTAAAGTACCACTTACACCCAGCCTACAGGCATGTTAACGTCGGATTGTAATTTGAATATACAAGAAAACATAACTAGATTACGCGAAAAGTCAAACAAACCCTTTTTCCAGCGTCTCAACCATCTATAGACCGGCCACGGCGTCCGCCATTAGCGCGCGCCGGCGCGCGAATATTTTGGAGGCCACGGAGCGGCGCGCCCGTTTCCTTGCGAAACCTCCAGATGGCGCTCGCCTCCGCCGCATCGCGGCCCACACAAGAGGCCGCGTTTTTACCAGAAAGTCCACCTTCGTGCATAGCGTTCGCCACGAGCGTTTCCCGGCAAACACTACGGTTACATACGCTGCAGTTCCTGGGAAGCGTAAGAAGCAGACAGGGATCGTTTGATGCTATCGCATTCCACTCTTAAAGGCGAAGCTTAAGCGTCCTCCAAATTTGTGTTCTTTCACTGGGTGCCCTTGCAGCCAAACACCGTACACGGATACCTTCTTGCCATCGCGCAGCGCCATCGGACTCTGTTCGCGCAGCTAATCAGACCACTAAGCATGACTGTGTTGGAACGCAAGCAATTTGGCATTTGCGTTGCGGGCCCCAGTTACCGATTCGCATGTGCGCACCAGCGAGCAACGCGTCGAGGAAGAGAAGGGAGCACGCATGCCTACTAGCAGACTAACCGGAAGCTGACTGACCAATCGACAGCGTCTGCTCCTAGTCACATCAGCAGATGCACCCTGGTGACATCACGACGAGCGCTGGGCATACGGGAAAGGCCCGGAAAGGAGCACAGGACTGCTTTTTGAAATTTGGCCCACCTGCTTTAGGCATCGTTGATTATGACGGCATTCTGAACTCGATGCGCGTGTTTACTTCAAGTGTTCAAAAAGATATCGGAGGTGTTTTGGGGCCCTTTAATAAGAAAGTGTGGAAGTGGTGAGTTGGGAGAGAAGTTTAACCACACAGTCGTCCACCATCAACAACCAATCATCTATAAAGAACTGCGTGTGATGTTAGAGTGCCCCAGCTAATTTTAGCCAGAGTTTAAAAATACGCAAATGCCACGTAGCTCGACAGAAACAAGGTAATGTTGTTTTCTTTCGCTTGGAGATACTCAATTCATTTTCATTCCGCTTAATTAGATAATTAGTAGATGAAAAGTGTCAATAAGAAAATTGTAGAGCGACATGGAAAACTCCCGATAAAGCTCTCTGTTGTTCAATATGTGCTGCATAAAAGTGTTTTTCCGAGCTCGAAAGAAGCCCGCAAATGCAAGCAAAGTGCCTCGAGCGACCAGTCGCAGCTCGGCCTCCTCTTTATAGAATTTGTCTAGGGATCAAAGACATGAATAATAACCGCATTGCCATTGTTAAGGATTCTGCAAACGAATTGCTGAACGCTACGCACTCTCAAGACAAGTAATATATGCATTTTTTTCATAAAAGAATGTACTCGTATGTCCCAAAAATTGTGCCCGAAATAACCGATACACTGCTTCCATGTTTTTTGTCGATTTAATAAGTAAAGAAAATATAACACAAACTTTAGAACTATATCAGTTCAAAACCAGCAAAGCAGTGCATGCCACTGATATGAAAAATGCAAAGGCTGTGAAATGAACAAGTTTACAAATATTGTGATGAAACTTTGTCTTTCAAGAACATTCTTTCAATTTTTGTACATATGCAACGGCCAGGGAAAAATCTCAATGACGCTGTCCTTTGTTCCAATGTATTGAGCAGGAGCAGCTGTCACCGGTCGTGTATTGTGAGTAATTGCACCGACATTATAGTCCAAACAGAGTGCAGATATAGAAAGCAGGAGCTCTGCGAAATATACGAGGTCGAGTCAAATGAAAGTGAGCAAACGTGAATATATGACAAACGGGCTACTTTATTTAAAAGTAGTCTCCATGACGATTTAGAGACTTGTCCCACTGACTAATGAGTCGAGCTATTCCAGTCTCATAAATCTCCTTGGGTCGCCGCTTCAAAAAGTCTGTAACTGCCTCTTTCACGTCATCGTCCGACACGAATCTGGTTCCCTTGAGCTCTTTCTTCAATTTCCCAAAAATTTAGGAGCCGCAAAGCGACAGGTCTGGGCTGTATGGCGGATGATGCAGCGTTTCCCACTTGAACTTCGCCAGGTTTGTGTTAACCATATCAACGAACGTGGAGCCACGCATTGTCGTGGAGCAAGATGACCCCATTCGTCAATTTTCCACGTGATTTCTTCTTGATTGCGACACGCAGCTCATCAGGCGTTTCACAATATCGCAAACGGTTGATAGGCTCTCCAGGTTTAGCAAATTCGATCACTAATGGCCACTGACGATCCAAAAAAACAATTACACCTTTCCGGTGGAAATGACGGTCTTTGCTTTGTTTGGTGGTGGTGAATTGTAATGTTTCCACTGTAAGCTTTGCCGTCGTGTTTCAGGCTCGTAGTAGCGGCGCCATGATTCGTCCCCAGTCACAATTGCAGACAAGAAGTCGTCACCCTCATTGTGATACTGGATCATATGAGTCAAGGCAGCGTCGAACCTCTCCGTCTTCTCGCGGTGGTTCAAAATCTTGGGCATCCGTTGCGCACACAAGAACCGATAACCTAGATGTTCATGAATTATGGTGTGAACCGAACCGTGATTGATGTTCACATGCTCTGCTAGTTCATCGATGCATATCCTCCGTTCTTGTCTAATCAGCTCACCAACCTATGCAATTGTGTGGGGGGTGATTGCACGGTGGCTTTGGCCCGGTCTTGGATCGGCTTTGCAACTTTCACGTCCTTATTTGGACCGTTTGCTCCAACGTTTCACAGTGGCCAATGCAATACAATGCTCAACGTCCACGGCAGACATACGATGACTAATTTCCTTTTGGGAAACACCTTCAGCTGTCATAAACCTCACGACACCACGCTGTTCAACTTTTGGAGTGTCCATTATGTCACGCAACCATGTTCAACCAAGTGCATTAGAGCATCAAGGAACATTTATCCTCACACCTGCATGTCACTTTTGTAAATGAGATGTCTGTGTGCTACGCGCATGCCTCGCAGACAATGAACCGAACCATTACTGCGCGGGCTTTGTTGGCTCACTTTCATTTGACTCGCCCTCGTACATTACAAATGCTAAAATACAATGGAACATACAAATGCGAAGATACAGCTTTATAAAGGGCAATAAAAGTGTCCCTGGAAACGAACTTCATCGCAGGTATACACAAACCCTCGCAACAAGTTATTTAAATATACGTATAAGCCTCCAATAAATCTACTTTTCTAAGAGAAAGTCACTTTATATAATGCGTCAAACAAGGCAAATAAATATGTTGCGCAGTTACAGATTCACACATCACAAAATCCCAAGTCCCCCCCCCCCCCGCCCACCCCCTTCGTATCCCCCCGATCTATATATCGTGCGTTACGGAAGGCGGCTCCGTCTTCTTCCAGTTGAAGGGGGCGGCGTAGGTTATGTGGCTGATGAGGAAGGCGTGAAATGCTTTCATGACGTTGTCCTCTTTCAGTCCGTCCCTTTTGCTGGCGACCCGTGATATGGCCATGGTGAAGTTGAGGGTGCTCTTTGTGATGTGTTTTAGTGCCTCCGCGTTGTCATTGCTGTAAGCCCCAATGACCATGCCCAGGACCTTGATTGTGTTACACCTGGGGATGTTTCCTCCGTCCCTGGTGTGCAGGTCAACGGGGAGGGAGCTAAGGGGCTGTCTCAGCCTGGGGCCTTGTTTGCACAGAAGGAGCTCCGATTTGCTGGGGGAGAGCTTCAGTCCCGTGTTTGCAAGAAAAGCTTCCGTGGTGTCCAGCGCTTGCTGTAGGTTCTGCTCCAGAGTGCCTAGCGGGCCGCTCGTGGACCAAATGGTGATGTCGTCGGCGCAAATCACGTGCCCTACCCCAGGGACTTTCGAGAGTTTGTTTGCGAGATGCTAGTGTTTCTAGGGAGGCTGAAGAACGCCGGTCGCGCAGTCGATAAGAGCAGAATGAGTGGATAAAAAGTCCAATCCAAGGATAACGTCGTGAGGGCAGTTGTCGATTACAGCAAAGAGAACGGAAGGAGGGCGGCCGCCTCTAATTAAACGCGCAGTACACATTCCAAGATCAACCAGCACGCCGCCGTCGGCCACACGAAGCACTCGGGCAGTTGCTGAGGTGAGCACCTCTTTTAAACGTCTACGTAGGGCTAGCAGTCATCACTGATACGTGGGCTCCAGTGACGACGAGTGCTTGGGCAGGTACGCCGTCTATTTTAACGTGTATTACACTTCTCCTTGGGGGCACAGACAGAGGATTTGCTGCGGTAGTAGGTAATGCAGCACCACCTCTGAGGACTGCATTTCTTAGTTTCCCGAAAGGGTGCGGCCAAAAGCCACAGGGAACGAAAGGCGACGTGGCTGCGGCGAACGGGAAGACGGACGACGTATTTGCGGTGAACGAGACTGGTGGCCGCGCGGCGATGGTCAGCGGCTGTACCACGTTTTCCTAGCAGTGTTGTCGGCGCTGTTAGACACGACTGTAGGTGAAACATTGCAGGCATTTCCATTAATACGATTCATTCTGGTCGGCGTGCGAGGTGTTGAGGGCCACGAGTTGCGACAGTATCGGGCGACATGACCAATGCGGCGACAGGTGAAACATATCGGCTGGTCGTCCGCAGTTCTCCACTCAGTCGGGTTGCAATAACGCGGAGAGAAACGTCGGGGTTGAGCGAAAATAATAGAAGGGCGTTCGTTAGCTCTGGGATTGGCGACAGCACTTAAAGAGTGTAAATCACTGTTTTCAAGTTCCTGGCGAACGATGCCTTGTACGAGAGGAACGGAAAAAGTGGTAGCATCAGGGCTACGCGAACAGAAAGCTGCGGGCGCCATCGCATCTAGTTCACGTCGAAAGATTCGCAACACGTCCTCTGACGGCGATGCATGCTGCTGTGCAGGATTATCTTCACACGTCGACGTTGTGACATTATTGGGGAGTCGGGCGAAAGGTTGCAAGACGCGTCGGCTTGGGGCCTGCTCGAATTGTCGGCACTCTTTAATGATTGCATCAACTGTAGAGCAGCTTTTGCACATGAGCAGATTAAACGCGTCGTCAGCAATGCCACTGAGCACGTTCCCGACCTTCTCAGCTTCTGTCATGTCGTGATCAGCTTTACGACAAAGTGCCAGCACATCCTGGATGTACGAGACATAGGACTCCGTGGGGGATTCGGCCCGGGAGGCCATTTCCTGCTTTGCGGCAATTTTACAGTCGGCTGGTTTGCCAAACAACTCTGTCAGCTTCTCTTAGCATTGGTCCCAGCTGGTTAGCTCCTCTTCGTAATTTTCGTACCACACCTTTGCCGTGCCCGACGCTTGATGGCTGCTCCACGAAAGCGCGTAGGCAGCGAGGAACAATTTTCAGCGTTGGCATGCACCAGCGCGCCCCACATCTCGAAGGCCACACATGGACTTCGCGGTGGCGTCGCTAGATGGCGCAGTGTGTGCACGAGCCCGGCTTCTGCACGCCCTTTCTGCATAATGCGTTTCGGTGGTGACAATACGGTGTATCGCTACACTGCTTTAATGCCAATCGCATTAACGTCGACATTCATAGTGAGATGGGTTCTGCCAGAAATTTTCTTTAGGCAAGATCGGCTGACGTCCACCTAAAGTGGGCGAAGTAGCCAAACAAAGTTTTTAAAAGGGTTTTATAAATTAATACGGCCGTTAATATTACGCTGCCTTCGCACTCATGATTAAGATAAAGATCTTTAAACTGAGAAATAGACAAAAAAAACCGACGCGATCGGACCCATGACCACCACATGAAGCATCATGCGACCTATGTGTTTAGCCACGGCGGTGGCCGTTGTCTCCTCCGCTTACTTGGCTGACCAAATATCTTGATAGATTCAACTCTCTTTATCGTAATAGGTCATGTGACATCTAGATTGCGTTTCCTTTAATCCTTTACTTCAATAAGTGACGCCCCCCTTCTTGGCTTGCATGGCGCATTGTGCTGCCAGCTTTCGCCGTTAATGCTGATCACAAGAACACACGTCTCAAGAATACATTGTTGCGCCAAAAAAGGAAAATAAAGACTTGGGAAGGAAGAGTACGAAAAGACAGATTGAGCGCTGATCAGATTCAGCGCTCAATCTGTCTTTTCGTACTCTTCCTTCCCAAGTCTTTATTTTCCTTTTTTGGCGCAAAAATGTATTCTTTAGATCCCAACCAACTCGCCCAGCAACAAGTTCTACTCAACACACGTCTCCTTGAAACGAAGAGTCACACAGCGACTAAATAAGTCAGCTAGCGCCGCTGGTCACGCATGTATCAGTAATCTAACCCATGTGAGTGAGTGAAACGACTTTATTAGGCCCGCAATAGACGCGAGTAAACTCAACGTCACGCCAACCAATAAGCCACGGCTATTGACCTAGTTATGTGGTGTTCCTTCGTTAAAGAAAAAACAGAAGAAAAAAAAACGCTCAGAACGCCATGACTTCGACTACATGTTTTATAAATATCTGTCAATGATGATCACGTCTCGTTTTCTCACTTTTCGAGAAGAAGAAGAAGAATGCCCTCGGTTACCTCTGCTCTACGTACGCCTTCAATATTCCAGAGAATTTGTCTTCACTCATTATTGATGTTGCTTTGAATAGCTTCACAAGTCCACGTTCTTGAGCGCGAGAAATGATGAAAAACGAGGCATCACATCTTCCCTTTTGTTCGCTTGTTTTTTCTTCGCCGAAATTTATTCTTTCATTCATTTCAGCTTTATTTAAAAAAAAGACATTTCTGGTAGGGATACCTCGGCAAAAAGCTATTTTTTGAGCAAATTTTGTGCGCCTTCAGCAGTTGGTTGGCAGCTAGCAGATTTTGTTAAATTTCGTTGACATTTAAACACCTGCGATTAGACAAAAAAAATTTACCCATACACGCAAAACAGAAACAAAGGCATCTGCATTATTTTAACTATAAGTGAAGCGACAGCAGAAGATGACGCTTATTAAATCTTGCTGAAGTAATACCCTACGGAATGACGGCACAAATATCCCCACACTCCTAATATATCGCTTTGACTCACTGCTTTCCATTACTTTTCAGCACAGTAATAGGTTGCGTAAAAAAACGATGAAATAGCACTCTTCTACTGCTGTGGCAGCACTTATTTTTGGTGTTTTGTCGACGCTTGTTGACTGTCCCGCAATTTCTTGTGCCATCAGCGGTGTGTGTGTCTTTGACTTTCTTCTCTCTGCTTCTTTAGGAATGGTTAAACCAAGAATTTTCCTTACTTAAGCGTCGGTCCTTTGTTTGACGAGCTGATAGATCGATACTTTCCCTTTGCCGTTACCTCTGGCTTATGTCTGCGTTTCCAGAGAAGGGAATTAATGGGAACACAAAGGCACTGCCGTTCAATTTTCCTTTGTTTGCTTTGAGCATACTTTTGGCCGTTATCTTTACCATGACAGTGACAAAAAGACGAATGACTGCGCACCTTATACGGGAAAATACAAGCTTCAGTATACTTTTCTAGAGGGATCAAGCGATGCGTGGCAGCAGTCATTTTCTATATCGACGCACGCTTGTGCCATCTAGTGGAGGTCACGGGCTGTTTCCTTCAAAGCAAGTGGTGCTATAATGGCAGGCCATCATTAATCGCGCAATTCTCTCGGCCGAGAAGACAGCCGCTGCAGTGAGCCGTAAGTCCCACAAGGCGATAAGGCGCATCCTCGCTTTGCGTATTGGCCACTGTTGGGCGCCTTTGAATGCGTAGTGAACGCTGTTTTGTCCACGCGTTTCACTTCTTATCAGTGGCTTTTCCGTTCTTTTCTACCAGCTTCCAACTACCCGAGCATGGAGCGGGAAACCAGGTACAACTTGTTAACCTCCCTGCTTTTCTTTCTCTTTCTTTCCAGGCTCAACCTCATTGGAGTAGTATCGTTCATAAAAGGGAGCCTTGAAGGTCACTTAGCACGATAAGCGATGGTCAGTCCATCTGGTGACGCATGCACGAAGCTCGTCGTTTCAACTAGTGGCCTGCAATAGACGGCGCAAAAGCTCTTCTGAGCCCATCGCTCACGCGCTCAGAAGAAGTTTCGATCCACGTGCTTTACGCAGCTCAGCTTCATCTTCATCATCATCATCATCATCAGCCGGGTTACGCCCACTGCAGGGCAAAGGCCTCTCCCATACTTCTCCAACAACCCCGGTCATGTACTAATTGTGGCCATGCCATGCCTGCAAACTTCTTAATCTCATCTACCCACCTAACTTTCTGCCGCCCCCTGCTACGCTTCCCTTCCCTTGGGATCCAGTCCGTAACCCTTAATGACCGTCGGTTATCTTCCCTCCTCATTACATGTCCTGCCCATGCCCATTTCTTTTTCTTGATTTCAACTAAGATGTCATTAACTCGCGTTTGTTCCCTCACCCAATCTGCTCTTTTCTTATCCCTTAGCGTTACACCTATCATTCTTCTGACAGCTCAGCTCAGCTTGGAGCTCTACAAATCGCCAGTACAAATGATGTATGCGATGTATTCTCTCTCATTGGTTCTCTCAGAATGAAATGTAGGGCACCTTGAAGGAAAACTCTCCAATGCTTACCCTTAACTAAGAAGTAAGCACTCGATGAGAGCACTTTGCGCATACCAGCGTTCAGATGTTTATATAAACAGGTGCAGGAGCTTGTCGTTACTAACTCCAGTCACCCAAGTCGAGAAGTGCCTATCCGGCGTGTACAAATTAAATACGATGGATATTAAATAACCCAACCTAATCCACAAGCATAGTCGAAAAAAGTTACCAGAGCTCAGGTACGAACGAGGCGCACAGACACTTCCCGACGGCGGAAGCCTGCAGGGTAGGGTAGGCTACTGCGGCAGCATGCAGGTGCATTCATATCAAAGGCGCTTTTGCCGCGCTTCAACCTGGATCCCAAGGGTAGGGAAGCGTAGCAGGGGGCGGCAGAAAGTTAGGTGGGCGGATGAGATTAAGAAGATTGCAGGGACGGCATGGCCACAATTAGTACATGACCGGGGTTGTTGGAGAAGTATGGGAGAGGCCTTTGCCCTGCAGTGGGCGTAACCAGGCTGATGATGATGATGATGATGATGATGATGATGATGATGAACCTTCATCATTTTATTAAGCGAACTTTAGATTTTCTAGGAGGAGGAGAAGGAAACAACTTTATTTCGTCAATTTAGCTTATTGAAGGGTGGCTACCAGGCATTGCCTAACAACCACCTCCACGGAATTCCGAGGAACGAGCCTTTCGTTCGTTATGTTACGATAGAAAATTATTTGTTGCTCCGAACGTGATTAGATTTTGCTTAGCGTGTACAGTTCATAGATCGCCTGCACTTAAGCTGTGTTGGGGCCTTTCTTTTACATTATTATTTTGTTTTCTGGTGAAATAATTTTGCCTTCATTTCACTGAAATTTCACTCATTCCTGCTTCTCATTTCGCAATCGTATTTCGCAATCGCATATAGGCTCTTTATGACCAGCTTGGCATGCGTGAAAAAAGTTAATTCGCGCCGAAGTAAAGCGATTAACAGCACATATTAATGGACTAAAAACGGATGCCAGAATCAGGCCACGTGCACGCAGAAAATTATAAATTAGCAAAGCCGCTTTCTACACAAACAACGTGCATCGTCGGTTGCTTCATATAGAAAACTCCTGGTTGGTCGCGTCTCTTCTGTAAGGGCTATATCCTGAACAGATGAAAAATTTCACGTTCGAAGGTAAACAGAAAACACACTTATTACTTTGCAACGTGCCTCTGTGTACGGCATGCAGGACTTGCGCAAAATAATTGCGTAAACATCTTGGCTTAATTGGCATCTTGGCTTGCAATTCAGCTTAACTGAATTCGACAAGTTGGCTCTTCAGTTGCGAGTTGAAAAACTGCGCAGTCATAATTTCTAAATGCATTTTTGTCATCGTACATGTCTACATCCGTGCTTTTCCTTTTTTTTGCCGTTAATGTCGACCGTTTTATTCCACATAGGGTTAAATCAGGTAAATGGGGAACATGGTGCCAGACATTCCTAGTTTTGGCTGAAAAGACACGTTTTCGTAAATATGCATTTCCGGGATCCCTTTGTACGTGAGATTACGTGATTACTATTCGCACCATTGCTACAGAAGCCGAGCAGCGCGCTTTCACGCACTGCCTGCGTCACTCAAGCGGTTCCTGTGCGCGTGACGGCTCTTGTCAACCGGTGCCCGCGCAGATGAGCAATAACTATTGCACCGTGCGTCTGTTACAAAGGTGGTTAATCTTCTGATCTCGCGAAAAGAAAAAAGAAAGAACTGGCAAACGAACGCCACGAGAAGCGCACACGTCTTCGTAGCTTTGCTGGCTTTGCTACAAGCAATACTAAAGTTTGCACGGGATGATCACAACACTTCGCGATACGAAGAAATAGAGGCGTCAAAGAGTGACTACGGGCACCGCAGGACAATATTCAGCACCTTTTTTTTCTTCTTCTTTGAGCCTAGGCTGTCATCAGCGAGGGCTATAACATCGCTTTTGTGATGCTGCTGGTGTGAGATTTCCAACCCCTGTTTTCTCACAGCACTGACTCAGCTAAGTTTAAAGTATTCACCGCTTCAGCATCTATACTCAAACAGGTGACGCGGGAATGTAGCGGCGAGCATCAACAGCTCGGGGTATGACCACCATTTTGTTACTTAGTGATGAAATATAGTTCGTCGCAGCACAATCTCGGAACTTTGCTGTTATGACCTTGGCTGTTCAACTTCACCGTTACGTCCTATACTCCATCTCACAAGACGTGGGTTCGTATCCCACCTGCGGCCAATTGTTTTTAATGCCCTTTGATTGCCATTAATTTATTATTTCTTTAATGCAATTGGCAAGTGCAAGTAATTTCCCCTATGTAGCCTTTGGTGTCTTTGTTGGATGGCATATTACGAAATTATTAATAAAAATCAGGCCTCTCGGTATCTTTTCATGTCGTTGATTACATTACGAGGGTCTCGAATGCGGCAACATTGATGCCTTCGGGCAGCATGTGTGCGTTTATCGACCACTTACGTCACCGAAAATAGATCACGTACTCGGGACACCTTCGGTAGAAAGGGTGTTCCACATCTGCCGCCTAGGCTTGTGGGTGGTGGTGCTGGCTAACAATCCCAGTGTTAGGTATAGAATAGAAACATAAATACCCCAGAAAGCGGATGGGAAAGCGGCGCCGCGGTAGCTAAATTGGTAAGAGCATCGCACGCGTAATGTGAAGACGTTGGTTCGTGTCCAGTATGCAGCCAGTTGTTTCTTAATCCAATTTGATTTCCATTAGTTTATCATTTCCTTTATTTCTACTAGTAAGTACAAGTAATTATGTACTACACACACACACACACACACATATATATATATATATATATATATATATATACGCGAAGGTTGATTCGCAGTAGGGGATTTAAGTTTTACATGCAAAGCTGCTGTACCGTTGCCCTGTGACCGCTGATCACTCTTGGGGAGAATGAACGGTCTCTTTCATAAACATTATTTTCACGCACACTTCTTTTCCGACCATGAGTATTGATTTGCGGCTTCATACACTGTGCATGCAAAAACAGCTTATCGAGAATGCAAGCGCGATATGCCGCATCCTTTTGTTCCAGCCCATATATTCATGATAGCCACTTTCTATGTTAGCAACGTCAGGACAGTGCCGCGCGGGTGTACGGGTGTGCGTAATCCAGTGTAGTCAGTGATTGAGCACAGCTATTAAATGGATGAGTTTCATTACGGGAACGTTGGCCAACGGCCAGTACGGCACAAGACGTGCAATAATTAATCGCGACGCGGGTCACGCTTTGAGCCCCTGCATGCTTCATGAGCGCCGCAGGAATGTTTGGAATAATTCTGTGCTGCGTTCTCACAGCAGGCTTGCTTTCGCCGTACAGCGAACGTGTCCTGGCGATATCGAAGAAGCCTCGAAACACAAATGACCTACAAATTAGTGTTCTGTATTCATAAATAACATTATTTGGTGTGCGAATTGTGTGGTGTGAAGATGCGCCACTTCGAACTATATGTGAATTCCGTGGTAGTAATTTCAGAGCTATATTTACCTTAGCTATCTTTACCAGCGCGCACCCCGGCGATAGTATCGCCATCATGGTGCACGCTGATTGACTGGTTGAGCAAAATCGGATGACGTAGCTCATCCGATTTTGCTAAAACAGCCAATCAGTGAGCGCAGATGGTGAAGGCGTGGCCGAGGCTATAGTATCACCGAAGTGGATCATTTTAGAATACGGCCCCATGTCTTGTGTTCATATACGAGATGTTTCAGGCTACGTGTGCCAAGTCTTTATAAGATTTACGTGCGCACCACGATAATGCAACCAACTTCACATCGTTCACTGTGTCTCAAGGTATTTTTACTATGAAACTTAGGCCAATAAACAACCGCAGTTGGTTGACCTAGTTTGAGTGAGTGAGTGAATAAACTTTTATTTGGTCCAGCAAAGCGCGATAAAACGCGCACCCGGCTAATCCCACGACGGGACTGACAGACCTAGTCTGCCGGCCCGATCGCGGGCGCGCTGGACGGCCAGGATTTGGTCCTCAAAGACGGGACTTCGCCGGAGCGCGTCTCACTCTTCCTTGGTGAACTTCGGGCCCAGCGACTCGCACTCCCAGAGCATATGAGGCAACGTAGCTACCTCACCACAGGCCACGCAAGAACAATTCGAATAAATCTCAGGATATATACTATTAAGGGACGCCGGATTTGGGTAGGAGTTCGTTTGCAGAAGTCTTAGTGTGACCGCCTGAGGCCTGCTTAGCTTGGAGTGAGGCGGGGGGAAAACCCTTCTCTCTAAGTAAAAGAGTTTAGTGATTTCGTTGTGTGTGAGAGGAGCGTCTCTGTGTCCGGTGAGAGAGTCGCCCGATCCGAGGGCAGCGCGGTCGGTAAAGCCACACGCAGCCTCGTGGGCAGACTCGTTGAGGTTCAGAGGAACCCCCTCAATCGCCCCGACGTGTGCAGGGAACCAAAGGATCGAGTGCATGGAGGTGTTGCCGTGTTTGGCGCCTTTCAGAGTTTGAACTACCTGCCGGGCTACCCGGCCTTTCTGGAATGCCCTGATGGCGGCTTTCGAATCGCTATACACCCTGTCTCTCCGACCTTTTCTTTCTTCCTTATTATTTTCATTATCTTTACCTATTTATTTATTTAATATTTTTATTTTTCCTTTATATTTGCCCCACTATAACGTATCTCTCTCCGACCGTCTTGCATGGCGAGTGCAATGGCCACTTGCTCGGCCACCTCTGGGTTCGTCGTCCGGACGGAAGCACAGTTGATGACTTTGCCCAGCGTGTCAACGACGGAAACCGCAAAAGCCTTGCCGTCTCGGTATGCAGCTGCGTCCACGAAACTTGCTGCGATTTTGTCCTTGTTTATTTGCTTGAGTATATTCGATGCCTTGCGACGACCTGCGTTGTGAAAAGGATGAACGTTGCGGGGCAAAGGGGCGACCACGACCTTCTCCCCTATTTCTCTGGGGATTTGGGTGTCTTCAGCCAAGTTCTTGGTGGGTGCGAGTCCGATCTCCTCGAGGATACGCCTGCCGGCCGGCGTGGTGGACAGCCGAGTTAGCTGGGCCCGTTCCTGAGCCTCGGCTATCTTCTCCATGGTGTTGTGTATGCCGAGCCGGAGGAGGTCCTCTGTATGCGTTCTGACGGGCAGCCCGAGGGCTCTCTTGAAGAATTTTCTAATGAGGGCATTAAGCTTTTCCCGCTCGGCTGTGAGCCAGTTGTGCATGGCCACCGTGTAGGTGAAGTGACACAGCACAAAGGCGTTGATGAGCCAAAGCAGGTTGTCCTCCTTGAGGCCACGATGTCAGTACGTGACCCTTCGGACGAGGCGAAAAGCATTGTCGGTTTTCGCAATTATCTTGCGTAACGCAGTGCCGTTGCCGCCGCGTGATTCGATGAACATACCCAAGACTCTGATGGTGTCGACCCTGGGTATCGGGTCACCGCTGCGAGTGAACAGGTGAATGTCACTTTCCAAGACCGGTTTGCAGCCCTTGGGTCTGCCGCCTTTTTCTTTTCTATAAAGCAGAAGCTCAGATTTGGTCGGGGAGCATCTGAGTCCGGTGAGTAGCAGGTACTGCTCCGTGACGTCTACTGCCTCTTGCATGGCGCTTTCCACTTGCCCTTCGCTACCGCCGGTGCACCAGATGGTGATGTCTGCGTAGATGGTGTGTTTGATACCTTCAACTTGGGCCAGATTCCGTGAGAGGCCGATTGAAAGTATTGCTTTAAACTAGGGGCGGGCAAATAGTGATTTTTGAGACCGAATCGAATCGAATATAGAATAGTTTTGAAATATTTTCGAATAATGAACAGCGGTTGTTAGAAACGATATAAAACAATGTTCCTATCCTACCATTCTTAAAGTTAGCAAGTTTATGTCATCACGTAATAGGCTACGAAGCATTGTTGATTAAAAATACAAATAAAGCATTAGTGATGCACAAGTATAGATTCTTTGCATGCATGCACATGACTTTTCAGAAAGCACGAATCATCGCTCTACAGCATGGAAAGTATGGCGTAGCGTGCTCCACTGCTATTGTTCTCATGTCTTGTGTCTATACTGTGCCCGCGGAGGTGAAAACGTACCGTACTTTTGCTCCAATTTTATGCTTGATTAGGTGCAGTTGACGGTTTGAAATATCGGAAAGTATTTGAAAAATATTCGAAGTTACGGATAAAGACTTTTTGATTGAAAGACCGAATCGAGTAGCACACTATTCGATTCGATATTTGAAATTTTCGATTATTCGCACACCCCTACTGTAAACACAATATATTCAATAAAAAATGTTGCAGAGGCTATTGAGATATATCAAAAAATGTATTTTCATGATGCACAAGGCTTGGCACAAGTTAGCTAAAACTGCTTGTAAATTTCACAAAAGGAACAGAGCACATTTCAAGTTTCCATTACAACCTTCGACCAAGGTCCGGTGTTATTCAGAGTAAACATATATACAGCGCATTCAAAGTTAAACTCACAGGAACTTTCATAAAAAAGGCTATGGTTTGTGTTAACAACTTTACTAAAGCGATGCTTGAATAAAAGGCTGCGTTTACAGAGGTGGTGTATGCACTTTGGCGGATAGTAGGAAATAAATAGTAGTAAACAAAAGAGTAATAAATAAATGCATACTTTAAAAGGTTTTGTTACCAGTTTTAATTTCGTGATTGTGGTATACATTTGAATACTTGGAAAAGATTGTATTCAAAGGCACGCACAACTGAATTTTCTTAGGTGCACCTAGAGCGCTTGTGTTCTGAGCCATGCATCAGCAAATTTGACACCCATGCAGTACGATGATTCCGCATTCAGAGGCGGGAGTCTCGACAAAAACAGACACCCCCCCATGCGACGCAGCCTATTGCGTGGGAAAAGGGGAAGCCAGTCTTGTATTTGCCAGTCGAGAACAGAGAAGTGGAGCTCTTATCAGCACCATCCAGGGGCCCCATAACGTCAAACTATCCTAATATGGTTTTATTCCAATCTCCTGACGTCAAATCTGCGTAACCGCCGACGCAAGCATCGGGCGGTGACCCGCAGGGTTGTCTGAAGAGACCAATCAAACGCTCTACTTATTTATAGGAGGTCACTATTGTTTGTTTTAAAAACCAATAACATTGCCTACACTAAGCGGCTTGTCTTATCTAATTGGCTGACAAGAGGCGAGGAGCACGCTCAAGTGGAGAGGGATTCAATGGGGCCGAGCCAGCGCACTGAAAATCGATAACTGATGAAGAGGGTGGCGTCGGCGTCTTCGATTGGCCCGCTCCCTCTTACTTTGTTTGCGGTGACTGGTCGAAAATCGTGGCGGCATGCAACGGAAAGTTAAGAATGCTGCTAAAATGGATCCTCAGCAAAGAAGAGTTGGCAGAGCGAGGTCGTAAACGTGCCGAAAGTGCTCGAAAACGTTACACGACCACGCAAAAAGCTTTATTGTAGGCAAATAAACCCACGCTCTCCGACAGGTGTGAGCAGTGCCTGAGCGATCGGCGGCAGCCATCTTTTATTCCTTTCGGAAGGGGAATAAATGCATCTGTAAATGCATCAGTAAATGCATCAATAAGTGCAAATTAATGCATCTTTAACGCGTACACGTCACTTTGACGTGGTGAGTTCTCGCGCTTTTGTGACGTCGCGTCACAGGCAGGTGAAGTGAGTGCAGCCCTAAAGCTTTCCACCAATAACCGAGGTCTAATGGCCAAAAGGCGTCGAATCAGAAATAAGTTTTTATTTTGTTCAGTGCAACCATGCATAATCAGTGTGCACGTCATTTCATATGGGAAGCTATTGCGATTTTCGTGACGTCGCGTTACAGACCGGCGACGTAGCGGTGGTTCAAAAACGTTTTTGACGAATCGCGGAGGGCTCATTGCAGAACTGGAATAGAAAAGTTTGCAATAGCTTTACATTATAGCGCCCCAGTTTCGAGACTGTCGTGGTATGTTGAGTAAGATACTTTTTTAAGGGCGGGGGAGGACGGCGAATTGCGGTGGGTCGTCTTTGTTTTGTGTCTGTATCGTGGTGTATAAAGTGGTGTATCGAGCGTAAATTTCATGCAGGATATTGAGTCCATACACAAGCGCTCTAGAAGTATAAAAAGGTAGATGCTTGTGAATACTATTGCTTGCAGCACGGCCGATTGCAGCGCGGTAGATTTCGATCAGCACTTCCGATGCAAGCAGTTCTTGTCATAATTGCGATAATTGCTGATAGTTTAACATTGAAGACGCCATGTATGTATGCATGGGGAGAGGAAGTACGCCTAAAAAATATATTAGCGTGTGTGTGTGTGTGTTTGTTTACAATACATCCTACTGACAAAAAAATTTATTGTGGCATCGCTACTTCCGAGAACATACAAAATGATACATACAGCCGAAAATAAACAAACTTAAAAGTAGCGCTGTTTTCTAACTTCTCCCAATTAAACCTAGGTGTGGTATTTTCAACTACGATGTCGTTTTTTACAACCATTGCACGAAGACGATGATAACCTCCTCATTGGGCCGCTGCGGCTCTCAGAAGCTGTCAAACGTCGCCTTTTGGTATGCGGCTTCTCGTTACTCAATCGCTGCGCCCTTCCTAACGAGCTCAGTCAAGTTTGTCATGTTATTGTTCTGTCAAGCGTAGCACTTGGAAATTTCGCACAAGCAGTGTTTTAGTTCATGCATAGCAACCTCTGACGCATGCGCAAGAGGCTGCTTGGTTGGCGCTTCGCAGCAGAGGCAAAATAGATTGCCACATTAGACAAACAGTTAGGCAATATTCGCCCGCCGACGCAGAGATCTTCTGTCATCAGAGCTATGAAACAACAAAAAAAAAAAGAAGAAGAAAGGCTATTGGGAAACGTGTTCCTGTAATCCCCTGACTAGCGGTGACATGTTCCGCAACGGTCGAGCAAGCGTTGCGGTGCCCATTAATGCTAATGCGGAATTTTCTAGGTTTGATACCGTTTGACCGTAATTTTGAATTAAAACTGAGCACAGTGAAACATAATGACACAATACGTTTTCGCTCAGTCGTATCTTGCGTTCTCACCTTGTTTGGTGGGTGGATATGTTGCCCTAACTCTGAGCGCACTGCGACTTTAAAGGGACCCTGAAACGCTTTTGACGATTTTCTACAAACGCACTGAGTCGTTAGAGTAGGTCATTCTGATCATTAATTGACACATCTAAGTGCTCCGCGTAAAGCGTGTAATTTATTATAACGTTTTAAAAATGCACATCGCTGCCGATCGCAGCACACTGCTCGGCGGAATTTTAAGCCGCCCCTAACCATATGACCGAAGTCACCCATATGACGTCAGTGGGGCGAGCTATACGATTGGCTGACCAGGGCGCGTGATCGATAATTTTTCCAACATTATGGTAAACAAATGAACTTCGTAATAGTTGTAATGTTAGTTAATTTGTTTTTATTAAAAGAAAGTAACATAAAGAGAGTGCACAAGAACAATTTTTCAGTACACTTAAGCACTTCCGGCACACAGCAAGTGTCGTCTGCTTGTGTTACAACGTACTCCATTTGGACGAGAGCTCCGCGGTCAGAGTCGGTCTCAGTCTTTTCGCGAGCACTATGATTCGACTTTGTTGCCTTGTGGACTGCAAACGTAGCGACTGGCAATATGTCAAGCTGCGACATCATGTCCCTCTGCAAGGCAGCGTACGAGCGAACTGGCTGCTGCGCATCGGACTGCCGCTATCCGATCGGCGCCAGGATTTGCGCGTTTGTGGCCGTCACTTTACACCGGAAGATTACTAACGCAATAGCGCTTCCCGAGTCCAGTATTAGGGCAAACGCAAGCGCAAGAGGACAGGGTCTGGCCGCTTGACCATACACAGTAGCAGCAACGAAGTGTATTCTTCTTTGCTGCTGGTGTGTGTTTTTCGCAGGAGTGTAATCATCAACCCGTTGATTTTATAAATGTTTAAAATATTTAACACTCGGTAAGAGCAATATTAGCGCTTTGTTTGGCTGGTTAAGCGCTGCGCCAACAAGTGTCTGGACCGTGCGACCGATCAGGCCGCTTACGTACGTCTACGCTAAAGTTCCTTCATCAGCTTGAGTTTATGCCTCCAGCCATTCGCCGAAATGACTTGCCTGTGGTTACCGGAATACCAGACACGTTCGGCGCTACGACAGAATGCTCGCAATGCACGATACTTCGATAGCTGTCGCTTGGGGTCAACGGCCAAGCGGCTAGCGGAGAGGTCTCGCGCGGGCGGGGGCGGGCTCCAAAACAACCGGAAGTGGACGATGTGACGTCGCATCGTGATGCAGAACCAGTGAAGGCGGAGCTTAGCCCCGCTCGCTCGGCGAGCGAGTTGAGGAGGAAAAGCATGGCTAGGGAGGATGGTAACTTCTAATCGCTTGTAGCTCCATTAATACGTAACGCTTCACTTAAATTCTGGTGTGAATCTTGTACTTAAGCTGTACCCTACAGCTTAGTTAGATAACTAGTCAAGGTTAATTAACGAACTTCTGGAGCAACGAAGTTAGGCAAAAAATTACAATTAGAACATTGTAGAGCGCTTTGCAAAACGTCCGATTAGACAGTTTCTAACTTTCTATCTATTAGGTATTAGTGTTTTTCAGCTTACTGCGGATGCCCGCGAAATACAAAAAAAAAAGAAAATGCCACGTGACATACCCGCTTGCGCTCCGTGACTGCAGCGCTCCAAGACTGTTCGCGTACAAGCGAACAGTCTGGGAGCAAGGCGAACAACCAAGGCGAACAAGCAAGGCGTGCTGCAGCTTATGTGACAGGGCAGTGACGAAGGCGTTGGCCGTGCGATTTACGCCAGCGATGTGCTTCCCTTGCGGCGGTTCTGTGATAGCGATAAGCAGACGCAGCGGCAGCAAGAATAAACAGGAGTAAAAAAAACAAGAGTAACGTACGTAACAAATCGTATGTAATATCTAACGTATTTACAGTCGAAAGCAAAGTTTCGGGACCAGAGGTGCCGCAATTTTTTTTTCTTTCGCAGCCTTGGTATGAAAGCTGATACCAAATGGTACTGCCTACGTGCGCCTGTTTCAACAGTGTTTGTTTGACCAACATACAAATTTGCTGACGCCGTGGTCTCTGCCTACAGTCTCTTCATCCCAGACAAAAAAAAAAAAAGGAAACCTGTTCGAGTGATCAAGCTTACGTCTTGTTCGTCTTCGGATCTTCCACACTACGCGACGGGGTCCGCGACAACTACCATCGGTGTCCTTGTCTTCTACATAGAGCCGACGTGGTAAAATTTCACGGATGTTTTGATTTACTTTCTTTTCCTTTATTTGGTCATTGGGTAGGTGCCATTGAGTGCGTGCCCATTCTCGGCCAATGCTCCAGAGTTGCTATGTTCCACTGTGATACAAAAGGTACAGAATGCCTGAATGTTGCTTGACACGTGTCGTACTCTTCTGTGCATAGACGTGTCAAAGACAAGCATCATACGTAGCCTTCGTCCTTGTGAAATCGATGCACGCGTCTCACACTGTGCAGCGGCCTGAATTGGGGTTTGAGTTTCGGCGTTGCTTGTGGGCGTTGCAGTGCGTAACCATAAATACTTTATGAGAATAAAGTTCTGCTGCGCATATAAATCGCATGACATTAAATTTTCCAAAGGGTCGAAGTAAAGAAAATTGTAGGTGTAGCTGTTAGTTGTAAATTATTTAATTAAGCACTTTACTAAAGCTTCGAAGATTCCAACGTGTGCGTTGTACCTGCATCTTTTTTTTTCGTTACATGACAAGCCTGCACACAGCTGCGTTATGTCATGGATGTGGTAGTGTGGATGGTGCGGTTGTATGTGGTGCGATTAGCCTGGCATGCCTCACCGGTAAATGTCATATTGTGTACGTTGCTAGCAAGGGTGCTTCACCAAACGCGGATCAATTCCGTCTGTCGAAGAAAGGCAATAAGCAGTCGTAAAACACCCTTTCTGATTACCGTGAGCCCGCCACGTAAACAGTAGGTCTTGAAAGCTCGCGTGTGGGAAACCTCCTTTCGATATAACTCAGTCAGCTGTAAGGTCATTCCCAGGAACCTATGTCTCAACCATATCTTCAGCTGGTATTAAGCAAATTTTTGTGCAGATAAATGAAAGAAAGTCCACTCCTCATGAAGTTGTGGCAATTTATTGACCGAATTCGAATACGAATGTAGCAATACGTAATTCTAATTATGGCTACAAATAACGTTTTCTTTTTCATTTTTTCTTGCGTTGCATTGCATTGGCTTCGCAAAACAAGGAGGATTCTTGACCATGCTGGTGTATATATGCGCAGGTTTATTGTTTTTGTTTCGTTTTTTTAGCGAGGTGTTTGGACGTCACAGCTTATCAAATATTTATCAGCCTTTCAAATGTGCCGAATGTTGAATAGAAAGCGCACTAAATAAACTGACAACGAGTTATCGACAAATAATGGCATAGAGATGCAGATTTGGCCCTTCATTGTTGTGTAGCTGATTGCATGCTGTGGATGCATGGTGTTCGCGTTCTGTAGCAGGCAATGCTCAGTATAGCACTGAGAATATTCCTGGATATCTTTGTTGACGCAGGAAGGAAGAATTTTTTTCCTTCCTCTCTTTTCCAACGTAAATAGACGCGAAACTAATGAATGAAAACTTAGAAAACGGAAAGGAGCGCAAATGGAGAAATATTCATTTGCCACTGCGGCGGCTCGTTAGGAAGCGGAGCAAATGAATTAAACATACATACAAGTAGAGTGAAAGAAATTAGTTGAGAACTTACCAGCTGCGAGCAGATGCGTCGTAAAAAGCAGTGGCCGACGCAGCTTCGCGAATATCTCTCACGCTCTGGCGCCTTGTAGCACGGGACAAGTTCTAGCCACCATCGATACAGGGATTGCTCACCGTGGGACGCTCTTGCAGCGCTCTATTTGAATGTTGCACGAAAAGTCATCAGGGAAAGAGGTGAGCCGTGATCGGAATGCTACACGACATTTCTTTCGGGCTCTTCATTCTTTGTTCTGTTATTCCTTTGTTTTGTGTTTTTCGTCGAAGTGAGTGTTTTGCTGGCGTTAACAATCGCTTTCCGCGCCGCATCCTAGCTCTGTTGTTGCACGCTCGAATATCCCGAGGCGCAGGTGCCTTTGACTGGTTTCTGCGAACTGCGTGTCTGCTTTCAGCGCGCCCGCAGAAAAGAAATAAGAGCTGTCAGAGCTATACAATGGGAGCAGTGTGACGTAGAGGAAAGGAAAACAACCACAGTACGCTGAAGGGCGCCTTTTGTCGCTGTTGACTCGAACGGGACAACGTTTGCGGGCTTTTGCCGCTGCCTTGTTTCTCGGCGGCGAAACTAACGGCCCTGCACCGCGAGCCCTGGGAACTTTTCTGAGAACGCGCCCTGCATTTTCGGGCACAGAGAGGGCTTTAGAATGGTGAAAAGGCAAAATCGATATCTGCGGCCCAGCAATGTCGCCCCACATCATGATGGTGTAAACCACAGATATATATGTGAGTGTCGGAGCAAGTGGCGATTCTGCGGACCGCAAGTGGAGTGGAATAGGACGCGTGCGTTTTGTGTCTGCCAGCAGGCGAGCGTGTTTTTGTTGGAGGGGGAGTACAGGGGACAGATATGTTCAGGTGCCCACACCTAAACACACACACGAAACATGTGAAACTTAGGAGGAACTACTTTTGTTATATATGTTTTGAAGTGTTTTGTTAAACTTAGGAACACCTTTTGAATTGTTCGTTCCTTGGGCGTGCACCACATGTTTGTGCCGATATTTCATTCTACTGAAGCCACAATATAAACTCGTATAGAAGGTTAACTATATATTCTTAATGTTGGCATACAAAGCCGCCGTACGGTGCCTGGTAAACACTTCTTTTCTTCAAAAGGCACATACACTGGCACAGAAACGCCCTGCGTCGCTATCGGCAAAGAACATGCTCAAAAAGTGGTTTGAAAAGAGGCTCAGCTCGGTAGGGTAATGTTTCAGCGCTGGCCATCGTCATACTTGGGTAAGAAATGTCAATCTTCATATGCGAGGCAGCGACGCCGCTGTTAATGTGCCGCCTCCGCCGGATATGCGTATGTTAAATGCTGTCATAACAACTTCCTAAGTTTTGGCGAGCTTTACAGTCTTCATAGAGAATCGCCGAAATCAAGAGCGGAGAACGCGAAAATGTGCGCCCTGTGCAGCGGGAGCAGCCTGTTCAGGCCGCCACCATTAGACAGGCGCATTAGCGTTGATTGCTGCACGTGTGCGCACTCTCCGCGCCCAACTGAGAGCGCAATTTACGTCACTCTCAGGAACAAATAGTAAAGATGATGAGTAAGGCCCAAGAACCACACGAGTATACTGTGGGTACACAAGCGTGCAAGCACGCGCGGACAACCTTAGAACAGTCGCGCATAATACGCTGACCCAAGAAAGAAAGGAGAGAGATACCTGCGCATTTGATTCGTTCCACCCAAAAGCTGGCTAACAAAAGTTTCAGTCATACATAAAGTTCAAAGCTGAGAATCCAAGGAGCTTATTTGGCTAGACCTGCTATATTAAGGCTGCGGCTATAACCCGATCTATTCGCCACTAAAATAAGCCTAGCATAGCATTAAATAAGCATAGTCGCCTCAGCCCGTCACTACCGCTCAGCCCCCCCCCCCCCCCCACCCCGGGCTTGTTTGAATAGAAGAAGCTTCCACTTCAAGGCTCACCGGTAGGAATCCACACATAAAGAAAAGAGACACGCCGAGGCGTATCGTACACAATGCGTATAAGATGTGTGGCACACGGCATATAAGAAGGCCCGAATGCACACGAAAAGAATTGAGAGAGAGAGAGAGAGAGAGCGGCAAAAGTTGAGGTTCACCAAGAATGGATAACGCGGATGCATTCAACAGCCGCGTTACGCTGCCGACAAAATTGGGCATTCCGCTGACGACTAAACCTTGGATGCCACCAGCCGGAGCGAGAGTTTTTCGAAGTATGGAAATGGAGTGGCACGCAGAGAAAAAATAAAGCGGGAAGAACAAGGTGCCAAAGGAACCAAGACCACATGCGAGAGCGGAATCCATCGCAGAACGTCTCTCTGCTCGGCGAAGATGTCTGTCGTGCGAAAAGCGGAGCGTGCGCCCGCGCATTTGGAATGGGTGCATTCGTCATGCTGCGGCCGTTAGCTTCGTGTCAGTTTGCCGCCTCGTTGCACTCTGCCTGCTTACACCGTGGCCGAAAAGGGGCCTTCCATCCTGCTCGCGGAAGAACTTATATCCGGGCCTTCGGGGCCCCAAGGCAATGTACGTTGGCTCCCCTTGCCCATATGGGCTGCTCTTTTTATTTCGTTCGTTACCCCTTCCCCGTCTGTCTGTCTGCCTGTCGGCTCTCCTGAGCAGAGAAGCGAAATGTTTCGGTGTCAGTTTGCCCGGTGATTGCTTGCTCGGGGGCAACTCTTCACGCAGTGGCACTCGTCGAACTCCTGCTGAGGCCCTCGTCTATCTACGATAGCCGGGGCCCAATTCACAACGCTCTTCTCTCGAAGCAACTGTTTGCCAAAGGCTGGCGTTTTCGCCGACATCTCGTTCGCTGTCGTGATTGGCCGGCGCACGTTCACACGTGTCATTCTAGTGCACCGACAGCTTTCTGAAATCCGTTCCCATAAACAAGCCACTTGGCCTATACCGACACCGTGGCGGAAGCAGGGAGGAGAATATTACATTTCTTGCGCTTTTCCTAGCACAACATCACCGCGGCAGCTATTGCACTCATCGCGACGTTGAATCAAGGCGGGATGACGTTCAACGTAACGGTATTTTAAACCAGTAGTGACTTGGAAAGCATTTCAGCCTTGATTACAGCCTGCTGATAGCAGGATGTGAAACAGAGGCGGCGACGGGCCGTGGCCCAAAATACGCCGGAATCGCATGCGTGCCGCATTTCCATGCTTGCCGCGTTGAATTTACCCCAGCAGGCTTCTACTGCTCTATGCGTTCATGTCGAACCTGATTACGATTTACCTTTGTTTCTCACCCTGAATGATGTTTCTCTGACACTAACTGAATCTGCACACGTGTATCTTCTACCAGAGATGTACTATTATTCGTGTTATCATTCCTTTCCGCGAATGGACATTGTCTGCTCTTGTGGGAGGTCCTAATGGTGCCCGATTTGCGCATGCCGTGCGTCTGCATGCCGCTCGCTCCTTCCAATCCGCATCCATTCTTTGCAATCGGTTTAGTTTGGTTTGGCGTTCACGTCCGGTGCTCACTCAGCTTCGCGTGACCTGCGATGAACAATAACGTATTCATGGCGCGTAACTGCGCACGTGTATTAAATTCCAATGAGCAACCTGATGTCGTGGCAGTGTGCACGTAGAGGGTAAAAGGAGACTGATGACACCGTAAAATAAGCGATTGTCGATGCAAAATAAGTCGTGGGATCTCTTCTTTTCTTTTTCGTACTGTGTCGAAAATCATCATCATCATCATCATCATCATCATCATCATCATCATCATCATCATCATCACTATCATCATCATCAGCCCAATTTATGTTCACTGCAGGACGAAGGCCTCCCGCTGCGATCTCCAATTACCCCTGCCCTGCGCCAACGGATTCCAACTAGCACCCGCTAATTCCCGCTAATTTCCTAATTTCAGCGCCTCACGTAGTCTACTGCCATCCTCGACTGCGCTTCCCTTCTCTTGGCACCCATTCTGTAAGCCTAATGGTCCATCGGGCATCTAACCTACGCATTACAAGACCTGCCCAGCTTCATTTTTTTCTCTTAATGTCAATTAGAATATCGACTATACCCGTTTGCTCTCTTATCCAAACCACTCTCTTTCTGTCTCTCAACGTTATGCCTCGCATTCTTCGTGTCATCGCTCTTTGCGCGCTCCTTAACTTGTTCTCAAGCTTCTTTGTCAGACTCTTAGTTTCTGCTCCATATGTCAGCACCATTAAAATGCACTGATTGTACATCTTTCTTTTCAATGATTATGGTAAGCTTCAAGTCCGGAGCTGACAATGTCTGCTGTATGCGCTGTAACCCATTTTTATTCTTCTGTAAATTTTTTTTTCATGATCAGGGTTCCCTGTAATTGACACAGGTAAACGTGCTCCTTCACATACTCTATAGGCTGCCCGGCTGCTTCATCTCAAAGGTGCAGTTTATATATTTCGGGCACATTGTGTGTAGGGTCGTGAATCAGCAATGTTTCATTCGCATTCTCTAGGACGACCGCCTGTACTGACCTAATCGTTTCCTTAGGTATGTCATTTTATTTGGAATTTGATAGGCATTTATTGAGTGTAAAGTTGCGCTTTGGCATCCCATACAGTGTTCGCCCATGTCTGGCATTCATCATCACTTTTCAAGCAGGAAACGTTTATGAATTCGTTCACCAAGGCGACTCAGAAACCTGGAGGCATCCAGTACTGGACTATGTTCACAGTACTGAGAACTGGCCCTGATTGTTGCGCTTTATGTGTGGGTCGGCAAACTCACTGCGCAGGCTAATTACCAAAGAGGGCGTCTCGGGGCCGTTGGCGATTGATAAGCGTGGTAAGCAATTTTTGATGGCGCCGACAATATATCCGTATATGAAAATGTTCGAGGAGGAGGGAGTATAATGAGTGCAGGTAGCTAGTTATTGCCAAAAAAGGAGGGCGTCTGTACATTAAAAGGTAGAAGAGGGAGCAGTTACGCGCCTCGATATGGTCGCCGCTTCAGGATAAGCTTGGCATGAAGCGCCTCGTGAGCTACTTGATAAGATATTCATCACATAAAGCCCAACAGACAATGAAGCCAAGAAAAGCGTCAGGCAAATTAACTGGGGTTGAAATTTGAATGTAGAAAATCATGAAGGAAAAGGAAAATGAAAGTGGACGAAAAGATAACTTGTCGTCGGTGGGATCCAAACCCACACTTCCGCATTACGCTTGCGTTGCACTACCAATTGTGCTGCAGCGACGGCTGTCAATCCATACATTAACTTTGGTATTTATATTCACTAGATCTAGGCCTAAGAGTGTTAGCCAGCGCCAGTAAGAGCCATGGCGGGAGGATGTGGAACATCCTTTTTTGTCCGATGGCGACACGTAACACTCGATCTTAGGAGAACACGCACGTGGCTAGTACACCCTCACATTCTACCTAATGACATCAATGCTGCCTAGATTCGTGATCCTCGCTTGATAAGATATTGTTACGGTGAATGAACAGGCAGTACCAAAACTGCAAGTCACGAGTCTAACTACTGAAGTGGTCAACTTGTGCCCAGAAAAGAGAACTAGCACTGAAAACTGAACGATAACGGTGAGCCTAATTGTCGTCCGTCGAAATCTTATTCTACTGGTCAAGTGCGTCGGCTGTTTACATGACTGGCCATACAGTCCAGCGTAATCGCTGGTGCTCGCGTATGTTGCAGTATGCACGCCACGATTCGTTTAGTGCACACAATTTGATAAGACAATCTTCTTTTGCCATAGAATCGGCGACAACATTCAGTAATGTTCCAATATCTCTAGGCGCATCTTGAGCCGAGTGATAACTTTGTAATAGTTGTTAGCCTGTGAAAAGCGCCCACCGAGAAAAATTCACCGACGATTACAATACTCCCTAAAGCAAAATTTGAGTGCAGTTCTGTACGTGCTTTCATTGCGCGATATATTGGCTGACGCAGACAATCTCTCTCGTGCAGCCAGTTTCAAACGGGGCGAAGTGTGGCACGACTGCCTCACTAAACTGGAGGTCGCGAGAGCCGACGCGTGGGCGTGTTTCACAGCAGCCGCCACCGACAGACCTCCCAGACTACGCGCGCGACTCTGGCGCCATCTCGCAGCCATCGTCACCGCACTCTGCTTTTCTTCTCACGCTTTCGCCATACCCTCCTTCACTTTCCGCCTCACGGTTCGACTGCACCCTCCTCTCCGCTTTCCTCCTTGCGTCTTTCATGCCCCGCTGCGCTCCGCGTTCTCTTTTCAACCTTCGCTGCGCTTCTTCGCTCGGTTACGCCGACGCTCGCCGCAGGAGTGCGCGCCTAAGAGCTGCGCAATAAAAAGATAAAGAAGAGAACGCGTTGTCAGCAGCGGGCGTACCACAAAGAGGATTGCGGCAGCTATGCGGGTACATGCAACCACAGGAAAGACAAGTTCATGGATGGGTCCAGGTTAGGATGCTACTACGGTGTACTAGACTATGGTCGAGTGGGCCGAACGGTGCTCTTTCCCTGAGGCGCCGTGTGTGGAAAAATTTTGCGACGGAGCTGCGAGCGAACATGATAAGGGTGGAGACGCGCTTCGCGTCATATTCAACGTAATTTCGCTGCGGGCCCTCAGAACGGTTGCGCGCGTACGCTCTTATAATGACCTGCCGTGGTTGCTCCGTGGCTAGGGTGTTGGGCTGCTGAGCATGAGGTCTCGGGATCGAATCCCGGCCACGGCGGCCGCATTTCGATGGGAATGAAATCCAAAAACACCCGTGTACTTCGATTTAGGTGCACGTTGAAGAACCCCGGGTGGTCAAAATTTCCGGAGTCCTCCACTACGTCGTGCCTCATAATCAGAAAGTGGTTTTGGTACGTTATTTTTTTTTTGTTCTAGTGCTTTATTTCCACTGCAAATTTTGATGAACACCTTTTTGCCGCGTATATATAATTCAGCCATGTGTTATACAACACGACGGCTTCAATTTTGCTGTCGTAGTCTAGTGTGTCATCTGCTTGCGAGCACGCGTTCGAAGCGCGGACGCTGGCGGACGCCCAGTTTTTCTTGCAAAAGGTCTGTGCAGTAAAATTTTGTTATACTTTTACTTGCATTGGTGCGCCGCGACTCTTGTCGGCCGGTATCAATTGTAGCTTTATCCAAGTGTACTGCTGTTTTTAACATTGTTTTCTAAATGTAACACGTAATTTTATCCCACTGAGGCCGCCTATCTGCAACATGAAGCTACGTAAGAAAACGTTTGTGATATCGTGTCATTTGACGGCAATTTCTTGTTGGTGAAATATTGATCAGGGACAATGATCAAAGAAAACAATTTTACAGGGAAATAAACTAAGTTCATTAACTGCGCGGCGCGAAGAGATGCAAATGACCAATGTAGTTCTAGGTAAATATAAGGGTACATATATCTCCTTGACAGATATGCAAGAAAAAGATTATTAAATATTCTAAATGCACTGAATGAAAAAATGAGAACTCCCGTCCGGAATAAGCGTGTTTCTTCTAAAAGCTGCACCAGCCCCAGGTGAACCAATAGACTTTAAAAGAAAAGGAATCAATGTAATTATTGGACGTTAATAAGAACAAAAGTGTTTGGAACAAGATATTGTGTGTGTACTCAGACCCAATCGGGGAGACCGGGAAGTCTTTACCAAAGTAATCTCCGTGGCTTGCCTGGCGACCTCTTTGAACGTGCCAGCAGGCGAAATGAAATATACATATAGTCTAATCGAATGGTATTTGCTGTTCAGATCGTATTCGACTTTGGAATTCACTAGTAAAAGTTATTGAATCGCCGTTTGCGTTCGAATGTAAGGAATAGCAGCACTTTTGAAGCCTCGAAGGTGAGGGGCCGATGTAAGTGAGGACTCTTATTCCAAATGATTGTGCTGCTGGATAGTCGTGGCTGTTACACCGAGGAGCACCAGTTCCTGAGAGAATTAACGCACGGGTGCTTATCGGTTCTGGTTAACAAGTTGCTAGCTGTCATGCAATATAAACGCCCCATTTTGGTACAGCCTGTTAATCTGCAAACTTGGTTCAGGCAAGGAAAATATCTTTTGACAGTCTCCACCATGTCTGCAGGACTGTAATCCATTAAAACTGGGTGCCCGATGTAGTACCACACTTATATTCTTCAACGAATACGGCAGATCTACAAATATGTTTACGTGTATGTGAGGCATGCCGTTCCCTTAAATGTTCAGTATTGTTCTTATGATAGTGCACCGGATATAACTGAAAGCAGCCGTTTATATTGAAGAAGCTGCTTAGTTGAGCGGACGTTCGGTTATGAACTAAATGCAAAAAGCCGAAGGGCGCAGCTACCTTCTTTATTCTCTTGTTCTTTTTTAATTGAACAAATTCTAGCATTTTACGTCTGTCGATATGCTTATGAGGCACCCTGTTCAATTCTCACCACTTGGGGTTCTTTAACATGCACCTAAACAGAATTACGAATCAATTCCGCGACCTGGTTTGGACCCATGAGCTCGAGTTTAGTAGCTCAACGCCATATCCCCTTAAAGTGCCCCTCACCAGGTCTGGCCATTTTGAGCTGAGAAGCGCAGAGCATACATTGTGCGATAACAATCGTGTCTGCAAAGTATTACATCACTACGCGCCGCGGAAACATTTTAAATTTCCATCCGAACGCCGCTTCCCTCTTCACTCACGGCCGCCGCGCTCCAAGCTGGACGGTGGCGTTATCGTGCCCCTTCGACTACGTTATCGTGTCAGCAGTGAGACGTCGCTCGTGGTGACACGTGACTTCGAGAATTATTCAAGACAACATCTGTTATCTGTGCGATCTGTTGCTTGAATTGACGAATTGAAGTTTAAAGAAATAATAAAGCACACAAACGGAATGTCCGTGTTTTTTGTTCTACTTCGCACCGAAGCAAGGGAGATGTACTTCCGCTTCGTCTGCTTGTTCTTACTGTCGTGCGGTCACGTGCGCAGGTACCGAAACAATGCATTTTCTACCGTGTTCCAGCGCGTGATGACGCTCTGCAATCCGCTTGTTCTGCCTCGGTATTCGTGTAGCACTGAATTATACCGCTAGTCATGTTTCCTTGCGCAACGCGCGGAAAATCGTGGGCCGCGCGAACGAGACCCCAGCTCGCACACGGAGCGGTCAGCGGAAACGCGTAGCGCAGAAAAAAAAAAAAGCGAAGAGAAAAAAATGAAGGCGGGGCCTATGACGTTTGCGTCACGCGATCCTCGAGGTCTGGTTTGGGAGAACGCAGGGAAGGAATTTCGCTTGCGTAGGATAGACGAAGCGAGTGGAGAGAGCGTCTTGCTTGGCAGTGGAGCCCGCCTGCTGAAATCATGGGTTCGCGGCACTAAAATATTTGTACCTCAGCTATTAATGAGCCGATTGGAAAACATTTTTGCGGTAGAACGCTCCCTATAGGACAGATAACAACTTCCAGCGTATAACCAAAATTTGATATAAGGCCTGGTGAGGGGCCCTTTAACAGCGAAGGTGTTAAGGGCTGCTTTCCCCACTATCACGTCCGCGTGCAGAAAAAATCCGGAAGATAGTACAATGCCACGCCGACCCTCGGCGGAGGTGACGCAGGCGTTAAGCACTCCCCATACGAGAGCCGATCCCGAAGATAGTACAATACCGGGCCGACCCGCGGCAGAGGTGCAGTGCGATCGCCAGTAACGGGCCACATACACAGCTTCACTGGTCATCCTTCACAGAGTGAAAGGGCACTGAGTTTTGTTGTTGTTGTTAAGCATGGACTGGACATAAAATTTCACGCAGCTTACGGGCCAAAGATTAGCATATATAATCGCTACCTAAATCTGTTTTTCCACAATAAAAAACTCGTGACATTTACTTCGCGTTACTTTACGCAAGGAAGACGGAAACATGAATGGTATGTTGCACCACAGTCTTCTTTTTTACTCTCAGAGCACTTCCCGTAAACCTGAGTACAGAGCCGCTGTCTTGTACACGTTCGAAAAGCCGACGTTCGAATTCGCCTCACGCATTGGTCTAGATTGGCTTAGGCCGCGATAGCGGCGCAGCCTGGACAATCGCGCGACGCGAAATCGAACGTCGGCTTTTCGAACGTGTACAAGACAGCGACCTAGGACGCCGGATCGGGCCGACACGTGTTATTTGTTTGAAGCGACAAGCAGGACGTTTACATTTTTTTTTTCCGGCTGCGCTTCCCAAGACCTACTGATGAAAACTTTGTGCGCAAAAGTACACACGAGGGATACATACTGCTTGAAGAACAAGAAAAATATTTGTTCCCCAAAGTTAATCGTACAATAACATAGTAGAATGAAAGCCGACACTGGGGCCGCAATGCGGGCGCAGTCACCGAGCAGTATTAAAAATCAATAAAATCAAATAAAAAAGAGAAAGAAAGGCATCTATTCCTAAGGCATAAATACATCTCATATCCAATTATAAACTCCATTTGGGCGGTCTGATCCCAAACAGCAGCACGCGAAGCAGTATGAACGACCCCGCCAAGCAGAATAGCCAGAAGTTTCCAACGGCGCGACCTTGATGCGGCCCAATCTAGTTCGATCGCAGCGCCGCCATAGTATTTTTCGTCGTCGCGCGCCTCCCTGCAAAGCATGCGCCGCTCCAGCCACTCGTCCGACTCAATCGTATTATAGTACACACTAGAGGCTACATAGTTTCTTACGCTTAGCCTAAACTTCTAGGCGAAGTTGTATTGCGTTGATCAATACGCCATTCGTCCCAGTGGACGCCATTCTTGTTCGAGTGGAAAAGAACGGGAGTAGGTTTACTAACCTAATTGTGAGCTGATATTTAAGAAGCCAGTACTAAACGCATTTGTTTGTCTCCTCAGTCATGATACAGTTGCTAAATCAGTGATCTCATCGCCAACACATACATATAATGCCATGCCATCTGCATACATAATACCTTCGGAGTGGGTCCAGGCGGAAGAAAGCGTGTTTGCATACAGTGCAAACGAGACGCAATTTCAACCCTGAGGTTCCCCATTATAATGCATGGTTTCCGATGAAGACCAGCAAGTTATTCACCGCCACTCTCTGTTGCCTATTTGACAGATAAGTTGTAGGATGGTCAAAAATGTTGCCTCCGAAGCAGGCACGTACGCAGGACTTTGGCGGTGGGGGGGGGGGCAGACCCAAGGTAACTTTTCTATGCAAATGAGGTGGAGGGTACTTTTACTAGTACAAATGTGAATAATGCCCACCATTTGCCATAAAGACGCGTACAGCCGCAAAAGAGAATGGGAATAACGTGTATCTCACAGGTACGCCTGTGAGATACACTTCTTTACTTGGCAAACAAAGAACCACATCAAATGGACTATCGAATGAAAGGTGCGCGGGAAGAACCTTGCCAAGAACGAGTTAACAAGCGAGAGTGCAAAATAAAGATTTCTAGTAACGCTTTTTGAATTAGCCCTGGAAGAATTTGAGATAATTGTATATTTGCGCAACAGTCACAGTTCTTTTGCATCCCTCATTTACTGCTCTACCAAATAGCAAAACCGATTCGTGTCCTTATTTGGGAAGTTGTGTAACGATGCGTGGTCACCAGTCCCGTACAACCACGTAGAGCGCAGGACGCTGCGGTTCTAGACGTACTGCGCCCACCGCGGAAGGTTATAACTCCCCCCCCCCCCCCCTCCGCCCCTTTAGCACAGCAGGCAAGTGGCTACGTCAGGTGACTCGATTGATAACTGTAGAAGCGTAATTAAAAACACACGGAATTATTCTCCAGTTCCGGCGGCGTTTTCTCTACGTCCTTCTTAAATAAGAATATGTGGATCCATAAATATTTTCACAAACGATTCTCGCTTGTCCTCCCTGTTTGGCTGTTGCCTTGGCTTTCTCGCTTAGTAGATCGCTTAATTTCTCATCTCCTTGCGACTCTTGTTTCCAGTTGCCAATTTTGTCCGAAACGTGCTGTACAAAAAGGGAAAAACCACACGGGGTAACAGGTGACAGTCATATTGCTTATGGGTTTAAGGGTTATTGCAGGGTCTGATAATGAACGCTTTTTCGCAATATCTTATTTTCCACCTTATCTAACCCATATCGTGGATATATGGTTCCGAGTATCTGCCAGCGTCGCGGCGAGGTGTCACTCGAGGAAATAATGAAACAAAAGCGAAAGTTAAACGCAACGGGCGCTTTCTCCGGCCACAACTCGTTCCACGAGCTTACAGACCAGCCGACTCCGAACCGAATCCCTTTCCTGGCTCCTGGATTAGTATAAACAAAGAACATTGAACTAACGAAGCAACAGGGATGCGCGTGATCGTTGAATCGATGGTGACATAAAAATTGTGTTGGGCATTATAAATAAATAAAAATCTTATAATTAAATCAATATATAGATGGTGCAATAGATGGTGACAACTGAATTCATCTTGAGTTCATCGTGCAGGCACCAAATCGATGACAAAACTGGCCTCCTCACCCCAGGAGATGCCGTTAACTACCGCCCTCCAAAAGGAGTGAAAAAATTGACAACTATTCTACTTCGTGAAGATGGAATGGCAGCGAAAGCTGACGACAGTCAAAGCTCTCAAACGAAAAGCAAAGTGTTTCGCATTCGCTGCCGGTCGGCCTGAATATAGTGTAATATCGGGCCGACCCGCGGCGGAGTGAAGCAGGCGTTAAGCACCCCGCATACCTGGGTCCATCCCGAAGGTAGTACAATGCCGGGCCGACCCGCGGTTGAGGTGAATCAGGCATTAACAACTCCCGATACGTAGGCCGATCCCGAAGATATTCAAATACCGGGTCCACCCGCGGCGGGGGTGAAGCAGGCGTTAAGCGCTCTCCTCACGTGGGTCCATCCAGAAGGTAGTGCAATGCGGGGCCGACCCGCGGTGCAGGTAAAGCAGGCATTAAGAACTCCCCATACGTAGGCCGATCTCGAAGATATTGCAATACCGGGCCCACCCGCGGCGGGGGTGAAGCAGGCATTAAGCAATCCCCACACGTGGGTCCATACTGAAGTGCAATGCCTAGCCGACCCGCGGTGTAGGTGAAGCAGGCATTAAGAAATCTCCATACGTAGGCCGATCCTGGTGATATTGCAATACCGGGCCCACCCGCGGCGAGGGTGAAGCAGGCGTTAAGCGCTCCCCACACATGGGTCCACCCCGAAGGTAGTGTAATGCTGGGCCAAACCGTGCTGGAGGTGTAGCAGGCATTAAGAACTCCCCATATGAGCACAACAATCAAACCCCGGCCCTCAGTCCCCAGCAGCTGCGAAGCAACTGACCACGGCGGCGGTCAGACCTGCGACGCAGCAGAGGGTGCTAAGAATCCCTGGCTCCGGACAGGCCGCCATTGGAACGTGAACCTGGCAACGTTTAACGCTAGAACGTTATCTAGTGAGGCGAGTCTAGCAGTGCTATTGGAGGAATTAGAGGGCAGTAAATGGGATATAATAGGGCTCAGTGAAGTTAGGAGGCCAAAAGAAGCATATACAGTGCTAAAGGCGGGCACGTCCTGTGCTACCGGGGCTTAATGGAAAGACGAGAACTAGGAGTCGGATTCCTGATTAATAAGAATATAGCTGGTAACATACACGAATTCTATATCATTAACGAGAGGGTGGCAGGTCTTGTTGTGAAACTTAATTAGAGGTACAAAATAAAGGTCGTACAGGTCTACGCCCCTACATCTAGTCATGATGACCAGGAAGACGTGGACCAGGAAGCTTCTATGAAGACGTGGAATCGGCGATGGGTTAGGTCAAAACAATATACACCGTACTGATGGGTGACTTCAATGCCAAGGTAGGCAAGAAACAGGCTGGAGACAAGTCAGTGGGGGAATATGGCATAGGTACTAGGAATAGCAGGGGAGAGTAATTAGTAGACTTTGCAGAACAGAATAATATGCGGATAATGAATACCTTCTTCCGCAAGCGGGCTAGCCGACAGTGGACGTGGAGGAGCCCGAACGGCGAGGCTAGAAATGAAATAGACTTCATACTCTGCGCTAACCCTGGCATCATACAAGATGTGGACGTGCTCAGCAAGGTGCGCGGCAGTGACCATAGGATGGTAAGAACTCGAATTAGCCTAGACCTCAGGAGAGAACGGAAGAAACTGGTACATAAGAAGCCCATCAAGGAGTTACTGTTAAGAGGGAAAACAGAGGAATTCCGGATCAAGCTACAGAACAGGTATTCGGCTTTAACTCAGGAAGATCTTAGCGTTGAAACAATGCACGACAATCTTACGGGCGTCATTAAGGAATGTGCAATAGAAGTCGGTGGTAACTCCGTTAGACAGGATACCAGTAAGCTATCGCAGGAGATGAAAAATCTGATCAAGAAATGCCAATGTATGAAACCCTGGAGCCCTACAGTTAGAATAGAACTGCCGGAATTTTCGAAGTTAATCAACAAGCGTAAGACAGCTGACATTAGGAACTATGATATGGATATAATTGAACGTGCTCTCAGGAATGCAGGCAGCCTAAAAGCAGTGAAGAAGAAACTAGGAATTTTCAACAATCAGATATATGCGTTGAGAGACAAAGCCGGCAATATCATTACTAATATGGATGAGATAGCTCAAGTGGCTGAGGAGATCTGTAGAAATTTATACAGTAGCAGTGGCACCCACGACGATAATGGAAGAGAGAATAGTCTAGAGGAATTTGACATCCCCCAAGTAACGTCGGAAGAACTAAAGAAAGCTTCGGAAACTATGGCAAGGTTGAAGGCAGCTGGGGAGGATCTGGTGACAGGAGATTTGTTGAAGGATGGTGGGCAGATTGTTCAAGAAAAACTGGCCACCCTGTATGCGCAATGCCTCATGACCTCGTGCGTACCGGAATCTTGGAAGAAAACTAACATAATCCTAATCCATAAGAAAGGGGACGCCAAAAACTTGAAAAATTATAGACCGATCAGCTTACTGTCCGTTGCCTAGAAAGTATTTACTAAGGTAATCGCAAATAGAATCAGAAAGACCTTAGGCTTCTGTCAACCAAAGGACCAAGCAGGATTCCGTAAAGGCTACTCAACAATAGACCATATTCACACTATCAGTCAGGTGATAGAGAAATGTGCGGAATATAAACAACCCTTATATATAGCTTTCATTGATTACGAGAAAGCGTTTGATCTAGTCGAAACCTCAGCAGTCATGGAGGCATTGCGGAATCAGGGTGTAGACGAGCCGTATGTAAAAATACTGAAAGATATCTATAGCGGCTCCACAGCCACCGTAGTCCTCCATAAAGAAAGCAACAAAATCTCAATAAAGAAAGGCGTCGAACAGGGAGATACGATTTCTCCAATGCTATTCACAGCGTGTTTAAAGGAGGTATTCAGAGACCTGGATTGGGAAGAATTGGGAATAAGAGTTAATAGAGAATACCTTAGTAACTTGAGATTCGCTGATGATATTGCCTTGCTTAGTAACTCAGGGGACCAATTGCAAGGCATGCTCATTGACTTGGAGAGGAAAAGCAGAAGGTTGGGTCTAAAAATTAATCTGCAGAAACTAAAGTAATGTTTCACATTCTCGGAAGAGAACAGCAGTTTACGATAGGTAGCGAGGCACTGGAAGTGGTAAGGGAATACATCTACTTAGGGTAGGTAGTGACCGCGGATCCGGATCATGAGACTGAAATAATCAGAAGAATAAGAATGGGCTGGGGGGCGTTTGGCAGGCATTCTCAGATCATGAACAGTAGGTTGCCATTATCCCTCAAGAGAAAAGTGTATAACAGCTGTGTCTTACCAGTACTCACCAACGGGGCAGAAACCTGGAAGCTTACGAAAAGGGTTCTACTTAAATTGAGGACGACGCAACGAGCTATGGAAAGAAGAATGATGGGTGTAACGTTAAGGGATAAGAAAAGAGCAGATTGGGTGAGGGAACAAACGTGAGTTAATGACATCTTAGTTGAAATCAAGAAAAAGAAATGGGGGGGGGGGGGGGGCATGGGCAGGACATGTGATGAGGAGGGAAGATAACCGATGGTCATTAAGGGTTATGGACTGGATTCCAAGGGAAGGGAAGCGTAGCAGGGGGCGGCAGAAAGTTAGGTGCGCGGATGAGATTAAGAAGTTTGCAGAGACGACATGGCCACAATTAGCACATGACCGGGGTTGTTGGAGAAGTATGGGAGAGGCCTTTGCCCTGCAGTGGGCGTAACCAGGCTGATGATGATGATGATGATGATGATGATGATGATGATATGTAGGCCGATCCCGAAGATATTGCTTTACCGGGCCCACCCGCGGCTTGGGTGAAGCAGGCGTTAAGCGCTCCCCACAGGTGGGTCCATCCCGAAGGTAGTGCAATGCCGGGCGGACCCGCGGTGGAGGTGAAGCAGGTATTAACTCGCCATATGTGAGCCCATCCCGAAGATTCCGAAGGGCGCTTTATAGGTTCCCGAGTCCACAGGGGTATGTGCCATTGATCTTGGACCTGTTTTGAACTATCACCAGGATCGGCCCACATCATGATTTTTTCTGTTAACGGACGCCGAAAAAAACTACGGAACTTAGTCATGAACTGCTTTCGCTGTACAAGGCAGCAAAGTGTTGACCGCCGAGTAGATTGATTTGTCAACACTTTAGGAATGTGTGTGAGGAGTGGTGCCTTGGGCGGATAGGGGGGAGAAGGGTATGTCGCAGGGGGGGGGGGACCCTGGCCCCCCCGGGCCCCCCCCTTGGGTACGTGCCTGCTCCGAAGGTATAAGTATTGCCTTCATTAAAGTAATTAACAATTTGAAAATGTTTTTTATGTCTAAAAGGAAAAATACGTGTATGACTATCTTACTGCCACGAAGATCTAAATTAGCGTCCTGGGTCAGAACGGCTACAGAAGAATGTGTTGATCTACTTGATTGAAAGGTGGGCTGGTTTTCACAAATAATGGTATATTTATTTACAGATTTGTTTTAATTCAACACAAACTGTATTTAGTAATTTTTATTCACGACAGTCAGAAGTTTTGGCGGTTTGTAACTCGAGGCTGAAGAATGGTCACTATTTTGTTCAGCTTATTAGCACAACTTTCGTGCTCTAAGCGTGCCAGAATACACAATACCTTTCAGCCAGTAAATAAATCGATGTCCCTGCGATAGGGTAAAATAACATTCGCCTGTTTTCCGCTTGCGCTGATTTTTTTCCCCTCCAGATGAGCGAAGTTTTAGGACCGCCATCAAGAGAGCAATTACATAGTGTAACGCAAACTAGGTCATTTTGGTCTATGAGCTGGCTTAACGTATACATCTAAAATAAGAAATAACACTAAAAAAAGTAAAAATGCCTGTGTTCGCGTCTGAATCGCGAAGGGAAGGGAAGGGAAGGAGTGACAGCAAGTGCCACTTTAAAACTCGAGGCATCGCGCATAGCACGTAAGTATACGGAACAAGCATTACTACAAAATTGCGCGTAGATTGGTGCATTTTCTCTTTCTGTCTCTCTCTTGAGGCAGCGTTTATACCAACAAATGTGTGAGTAATAAAGAACCGCATGCCCCACCATGCACGCAGAAGGCGTTCGTGAAGTTGGAAAGAAAGTGCACCCTCCCGAAGAACTTCAACGCTGCAGTGCCGTTCGAGGCACACAGGGACGGTTGTCGAAACGGTGCTGCTCTCAAGATTCCTGCAAAACGGACGTGAATTCATTGCTACACGTCTTCCTCATCAAACATGTATTGCGTTTTCTAGCGGAATTGTATGCAGGTGAACTAAGTCGAATTTTCTCAATTGGCTCGCCCTGAATATTGCGATTTCCCAAAGGTGATCTTTAAAACTCTCCTCAGAACAACAACAACAACAAAAAAGATTCCTTGGTATATTCTGAGCAGCCCATCATCCGCACTGCTGACAAGATTCAAACAACATACGAGGGAGTAACCAGTGGAGGCTAGGCCCGTGAGCGTCGCTGGCTTGGTCTGCAGGGCAGTGGCAAGTGAACCACGGAGTTCTGCGCCGCTGAGCGCACTACAGATCTCTAGCACTGGTAGCAAAATGAGATAAAAAGAAGTGCAGAGTATTTCATATTCGAAGATAACTTTCATCTTCGAAGAAGAAGAAAAAAAAAGTTTCTAATGCGATTTGCTCACTCTTTCCGCGCCTTAATCCTGCAGCTCAGTTTTGACGCCCTCCCATATGTCTATTTATTTTTATTAAATATGTGACAGGAGTGGTTGGCATTATAGGTGGTGCCAGCCACTTCTTTTCACCAAAGATAGGCCGGCTAAAAATAGTAGAGCCCACGCCTTAATTTTGGGTCAATAGGAATAACGCGGACTGAAAGTTCTTGCGTTTAATACGCCAGCCACGAATTGATCCTACTAAGTCTTCAGTTCTCAACGGACGCTGACTACATTTATCTGTTGTTGTCATTGCATCCACCGTGGTTGCTCCCCTGTAGGGGCGTCTGTGTCAGCAGGCGTTTGGTGTGTTGCGACACCACGTACCCGAGCACACGAGAGTTGGACTCTCCCGCGGCTAACCTTGCGCGGCTTAGCCGTGTCCGGGGAAAAGGGGATCCTGGGGGTTGAGCCGGTGCCGGGTGTTTGGACCTTTACGGCCCCTCGGCGGCGGCAACACACCCCTTTGGCCTTGGCTTCACGTAGATGGCTCCGCCGGACTGACCCACCCGGGGGAAATCGCTAGTTGCTTTTTCCTGCCCTCCTCTCCATTCTGTGTCTTTTTCTCTTCCTTTCAATCTTTCCTGTCTTCTCGTCTCTTCTATTTACTTCCGACTTTCCTGGCAGCGAGCGTTAACCTTCTGTGGGTGGCCAACCTTGGGTACTCCAGATTGGGTTAAAGTGGCACCGTACAACTGGCGAGGGCTTGTCTTACTCGTAAGACCTGCTCCGTCCCCATGTTGGGCTCGGTGGTGGGCGGTTGGCGCTGCTGCCGAAATCATGACCTCAATATGGCTTCTAGTAAACCACTTTCCCTTGATCGCCCTCTAAAAAGAGGGCGCACCGATGCAACCTTTCAATTCTTTTTGAAAAACAATGAAGAAAATTTCCCTAAGTACCACGTAATCCATAGTGAAAGCAACACGAGCGTACGTAAATTCTCCCCCTTCTTGGTGGCGAAATGCCTTCGCAACACGATAGGACATGGCTACAAAGCAACAAAAATGTCCAATGGAGATCTGCTCCTTGAATTGAAAGGTAAAATCGAATATGAGAAAAATAATGACTTGAAATGCATAGGTGATGTAGCGGTCACTGTATCCGCACATCGAACCATGAACACGAGCCGTGGAGTAATTTCTGAAGACGACTTCAGGGACCTTAGTAATGAAGAGCTGCTTGAAGGTTTTCAGGACCAAAACGTCATCAAGGTAGAACGAATTCTAATCCGCTGGGATAACGAACAACTTCGAACAAAGCACATTGTACTAACCTTTGGTACCAATGTGTTGCCTAGTACAGTGGATGCAGGCTATATCAAAGTACGTGTTAGGCCGTACATTCCAAATACTCGACGGTGCTTTAAGTGCCAGAGGTATGGACATGGATCCCAGACATGCCGAGGAAGGCAGACTTGCGCGAAATGCAGCTCGAACGATCATTCAACAGACACTTGCTACTCATCTCAACATTGCGTGAACTGTGATGGAAGCCATCCAGCCTACTCTTGAACGTGCCCTAAATGGAAGAAAGAAAAAGAAATCATTGCGTTAAAGGTCAAAGAAAATATTACATTTCACGAAGCAAGGAAACGTCTTTCGTACTTAGATGACAAAAGCTTTTCCGAGGTGGCGCGACGGGGGGCAGCGTCACAAGTACCTCGGGAGTCTACCGCGGTCACTGATAGTGGTCCGGTAATCACTCCGCCTGCCCCTCTGGTGGCAGCAGCAGATGCTGCTCCATCAACATCGAAGGTGTGCCTGCAGACTTCGGTTCCGCAGGCTCCAAAGCTAAACCGAACTCCACGGCTTGGGACGTGAGTTTCAGCGCCTAGTTCACGATCCTCCAGCGCATCCGAGAAGGTTATGGAGGTCGATCAGAAATCCTTGGCGTCATCGACGCCGAAAGATCAGCGCTCGCAAGAGCGCGCTAAAAGAGACAAAATACCTGTAACTGCTCAATTAGAGGGACCGGTAACCTAAACGGTTACCGTCCTTGTATACATATTTACCTATCTTTGCCACGTGCTCTTGAACACAGACAATAAAAATCTTCCTCAATATGGCTACACAAATAATTCAGTGGAATGCCTGGGGCCTATTTCGCAATCTAGATGACGTCAAAGATCTGCTAGAGGAATATCAGCCACGACTGTTCTGTGTTCAAGAAACACATTTAAAGTCTACACACGAGAACTTCCTAAAACAGTACATAATTTTCCGTAAAGATAGAAATAATGGCAATTCTTCTTCAGGTGGTGTGGTAATCATAGCCCGAAAGTCAGTAGCATGCCAGCATGTATCACTCCAAAGTTCATTTGAAGCAGTGGCTGTTCGGGCTATATTGTTCAACCAACTTATAACTATTTGCTCTATATATTTACCGCCTGATGAAAGGTTTGACATTGCAGAATTTGAAAAGCTGATCGACCAGCTTCCTGAACCCTATATAATAATCGGAGACTTCAATGCTCACAGCACATTCTGGGGTGACTCAATATGTGATGCGAGAGGACAGGCAATAGAGAATAGCTGAAAATATTCCTCTGCGTCCAAACAAGTCATCAGAAGGGTACAACAGACCGTTAACATTCCATGAACTCAAGCTTGCCCTAGGCTCTTGTGGTAGCTCGGCTCCAGGTTCTGACGCAATAACTTATGAAATAATCAACAATCTGCCTTATGAGACCCTAAACTGCCATTTAGGTCTTTACAATAAGATATTTGCTACTGGTCATATACCTTCATCTTGGAAAGAAGCAATAGTCCTACCAATACTCAAACACGGCAAAGACCCTTCCTTAGTTAACAGTTACAGACCAATTGCACTCACTAGCTGCTTACTTAAAGTATTTGAAAAGATGATTAACCAACGCCTTGTCTTCTTTTTGGAATATAATGGTATATTGGACCCTCGCCAATCTGGCTTTCGAAGAGCGAGGTCTACTACCGATAATCTAGTTCTCATCGAATCATATATACGTGATGCATTTGTACATAGCCAATGCTGTCTATCTGTATTCTTTGATCTTGAGAAGGCATATGATACTGCCTGGCGACACGGTATTCTGCAAGACCTGTCTTCCTATGGAATTTGTGGTAGTATGCTGAATATTTTGCAAAATTACTTATCTGAAAGAAAGTTCCGTGTTAGAATAGGCAATGTACTATCGCGCACTTTTATTCAAGAAAACGGCGTACCACAGGGAGGAGTGCTAAGTTGCACACTCTTTAAAACCAAAATGAACTCTCTCCGCTATGTTATACCATCAATGGTGTCTTATTCTGTCTATGTGGACGACATCCAAATCAGCTTTAAATCTTGCAACCTGTCCATATGTGAACGCCAGATACAGTTGAGTGTTAATCGGCTCACGAAATGGGCAGACGAAAACAGGTTTAGATTCAATGCAGAAAAGACTTCCTGTGTGCTGTTTTCCAGACGTAGAGGGGTATCTCCTGACCCTTGCATTACGATGCATGGCAGAAACCTGATAAATAGAAAAGAACAAATATTTCTAGGTGTAATCTTCGATAGTAAGCTAACCTTCATGCAGCATATAAAACAGTTGAAACTGAAATGTCTTAAAACCATGAACCTTTTAAAGATTTTATCTCATTAGTCGTGGGGAACAGATAGGTATTGCCTCCTATCTCTTTTTAAAAGCCTTGTGTTGTCACGCATAGACTATGGATGTATTGTTTACCAGTCGGCTTCAAAGACAACACTTAAGCAACTCGATCCTGTCTATCACTTAGGTGTCCGCCTAGCACTTGGTGCCTTTCGGACGAGCCTCGTCCAAAGTCTATACGCAGAATCGGATCAGTGGCCGCTGGATTATCAACGTACATATCTGGGAGTCACCTATGCAATAAGAATCATGTCACTAAAACAACACCCATGCAAAGCACTCATAAGTGATCAGTCCACAAACCAGTTGTACTTAAACAGGCCTTCACACGCCCCGCCGTTCCCGTTGGCAGTAAAATCTGTTGCGGAAAAACTCGGAGTACTTTTCACAGATCTACAGGAAAGCGACAATGCTGAACCTATCCCACCTTGGGAGCAATGTACAGTTACCTGTGACTTGTCCTTTAGAGAACTGAACAAAAAGAGTTGTCCAAGTGCCCTCATCCAGCAACATTTCTTGGCCCTTGAAGACAAGTATAAATCGATGGCATTTTTCACTGACGCTTCGAAGTCGGCAACTTCGGTATCATGTGCAGCCCATGGCCCAAACTTCTCCAACACTAAGACCTTACATAACCATAGCAGCATTTTTACAGTCGAAGCGTACGGTATCCTGATCACTGTTGAATACATAGTGCAGCACAAGATACAAAAGTCCATAATATACACAGATTCCTTAAGTGTTGTCACAGCCCTGTCCTGTGGCAAAACAAGCCGAAACCCTGTATTAAAAATGCTCCTTAAACACATTCACGTAGCATATAAACAAAACCTTGCTCTTGTTGTATGCTGGGTGCCAGGACACTCTGGGATCGCAGGCAATGAAATGGCAGACAAAAATGCTGGACAAGCGGCTCATCGGGATATTATTGATGTAAGCTGGGTACCTGGTGTTGATATGAAACCTGCTGTACGAAAGGTGCTTCATAACCATTGGCAAGCTGAGTGGGACAAGCAACTGGAAAATAAGCTGCACCTGCTTAAACCGCGATTAACCAAACCTTTCCCGCTGAAGCTTGATAGGCACACTGAAGTCACCCTAGCACGACTCAGAATAGGACACACTTATGGCACACACAAACACCTATTGACTGCAACTGACCCACCGACGTGCACACGCTGCGGTGAGAACTACATGTCCTCATTCAATGTCCCGAACTTCACCGAGAGCGAGTAGCTCATATTAAGGAACTCTACACACACCATATACCACCCCATCCCTCGATGTTCTTATCAGAAGACGCACTTTTTAACTTTAAAAGAGTGCTTAATTATCTTGCTCAAGCTAACTTTCTAGGTATCATCTCATTCCATGCTAACCATCAGATTGCGCCTCACATGTGAAGTACAATCTGATGCACAAAAGTATGTCTGAGCTCTCTTGCACTTCTTGCGTGAGCAAGAATTGTACAGCAAGGGATTCGGTCAATCCGCAACAATTTACAATGTGTGCCTATGACCAATGCATTTAAGACTTTATATTTCTCCTCATAATTTTAGAATTCATTCACCAGTATTTATAGATTTCTCTTACGTGTAGGCCTCTATACAGCCTCTATTTTAAGTCACAGCACCAAACCCACAATTTTACTAAAAGAAAACACATGTCCTGGCGCTCTTTGGCCTTAGATGCCCTTGCGCCAATAAACTCCAATCATCATCATCATCATCGTCGTCGTCATCATTATCATCATCATCACCGTGGTTGCTTAGTGGCTGTGGTGTTGGGCTGCTAAGCACGAGGTCGCGGGATCGAATCTCGGCCACTGCGGCCGCGTTTCGCTCGATACACGCGGCCAAGGTGCAGCGACACGCCGAGCATGTAGACGGTCGCCGATTGCGGCCGGCACTTGCGGGGCGCAGAGGCGTACTTTCAAAAACATTTCGCCGTAGACGAATTCGGTGCGGCGTGTAGCGTCTGCGAGTGCCTCTGGCTGCGATCGGACGTCGTCGCGGCCCGTGCATCTGGCGTTCCTCGAGCGAGTGTTTCGCCGGGAGGCTGTGAGGGCTATGCGCCACGTGCAGCGGTTCCCTGAACGGGGCCACGGTCGCGCGTCTTTATCGAAGTAGCGTGCCCCAAGAGTCCCCCGTACCGGCGCCTTTCAACGAGATCAATGAACGCCTGGTGGCACCCCGGATCGTGTTCATGCGAGTGAAACGTCTAATGCACGGTGGGAATCGTCGACCAAATTCTCAACGTTCCGGTCGACGTGGAGGAGATGACCTGCTCGCTGCCCTACAGCGTCGCACCACCTCATCTGGTGCCAGCAACGACAATGGCAGTAGGTGACCAAGTAGAAGTACAAGCTGAAGGCAGTAAAGGTGAATCGGTGCCAGGTGGCGGGGCCGCATAGAATTGAAAACAAAAATGAGAGTTGCTAAGGAACACATATATTGTTAGGGTTAGCGTCGGACACCACGGGCGAAACGTCATCCCCCTACCTTCTACTTGGTCGGACACCACGGGCGATACGTCATCCCCCTACCTTCTACTTGGCCGGACACCACGGGCGATACGTCATCCCCCTACCTTCTACTTGGCCGGACCCCACGGGCGACAGGTCATTCACCCGACCTTCTCCCAGGATTCGTCGAAAAGAGGATTGACTTCTCCAACCCGTGCTCGGTAATGCAGGAGGAGGGGCCCTCTCTCTGTGCCTGTCACGTGACATCGACGGAAGCAAGATCCCGCCCACACTTGTAGATAGCCTATTTAAAGGGCTCCGAAATGTACTTTTGAGATACTTCATACTTCATACTTCATGCTTTTCTGATTTTCTTTCAACTGCCTTTGAATAAACCGTGCAAGTTTCGCACTAGCAAATCGTCTCGCCCTTGCTCGGTCGCCATGGTCTACCGGATGCCTGCAGCCCGCCGACAACGCCACGCTACCCAATAAGTAATGTCGGTCGAGCTTCGATAGGCAGGCGCCGCTACTTCTCGGCAGCAGTACGGTACGCTACCCTGGAGTACGCAACAATATGCTTTCGTCGGGGACTTTGGGAAATGTTTTGCGTTGACTTAAATAATTATCGAAGATGGTGTCTGTCGGAGCTTTTTTTGTTTTTCGAGTCTGTGACATTGAGACGGGGCGGGCTTTCGTTTACAGCTTTACTAGTTTCACACAATAACCCGTTGCTACAGGCTGTGGAGCGCTCAATACGATGTTTATGGCTTATTCACAATCAGCAGCACGTTGGTCAACTATGGGCGCTATAAAGTAAAACTATTCCAAACTTTTCTATTCCCATTCTGCAATTAGCCCTCCGCAATTGGTCGAAAACTTTTTTGGACCACAGCCATTTCCCCTGTCTTTCACGCGAGGTCACAAAAACCGCAATAGCTACCCATCTGATATGACGTGTACAAACTGATTATGCATAATTTGACCAAACAAACGAAAAATAGCTGTTTCTGACTCGATGCCTTTTCGCCATTAGCCCTCGGCTACTGGTTAAAAATTTCAGACTGCACCCACTTCACCTGCCTATCACGCGATGACACAAAACCGCAAAAGCTCACCGCGGCAAATTGACGTGTACGCGTTAAAGATGCATTAATATGCCGAACAAAACTGAATTTTCTTCTGAATAGTTCCGAAAAGAATAAAAGATGGCTGCCGCCGATCGCTCAGGCACTGGCTACTTGCACCTGCCGGAGAGCATGGATTTATTTGCGTGTAATAAAACTTGTTGCGGGGGCGTGTAAGTTTTTCGAGCACTTTCGGCTCGTTTACGACCTCGCTCCCTCAACTCTTCGTTGCTGGGGGTCCGTTTTCTCAGTATTCCTAACCTTTCGTTGCACGCCGCCGCAATTTTGGACTAGCCACCTCAACCTAAAAAAGAGGAATCGGACCAATCACAGACGCCGGTTATCGCAGACTCCGGTTATCGATTTTCAGTGCACTGGCTCAGCCCCCATCGAATCCCTCTTCCCTTGAGCGTGCTCCTCGCCTCTTGTCAGCCAATTAGATAAGACAAGCAGCTCAGTGTAGGCAATGTCATTGGTTTTTCTATCAAGCAAAAGTAACCTCCTATGAACGAGGAGAGCATTTGATTGGTCTGTTCAGACAACCCTGCGGGTGACCGCCCGATGCCCACGTCGGCGGTTACGCAAATATGATGTCAAGAGATTGGAATAAAAACATATTGAATGGATGTGTGGCTTTTATTGGCGCAAGGGCCAGGTATGGCCAAAGAGCGCCATGCAAGTGTTAGTGATTCCGCAATGGAGTGATGGGCTCTATGAAGTTGATGTGACGTGGCTGTAAAGGGGCCTAAAATATAGTCACATGTGAAGTGCGTAAAATGTACGTGTAATAAAGTTATGGTGATGACAAATGACGTGTAATGAAAAAACATATTGGAATAGTTCTACATTACAGGGCCTTATTTTAGAAATTGCGCCGGAAGCATGCTGTTGGCTGTCCTCTCACAGTCGATGACAAACAAATGTTGGGAAACGTACTTTCAATAACGACGACGATTCTCGGACTACAGTTAGGCCGCGCCATGTAATAACAAGTCATGTTCAAGGCTGGCGCGGGCTGATCCAGGTCCGCGACAGCATCGCACGTACGTATACAAATAATGCATGCTCTCAGTGCTTGCGTCTGAGTGAGCGCTAGATTGGTTATAGCTAATGCAGCGCATTTTACAAATCATGCATAACGAACAGCCTTCAACATCTGAGCGATGCCTTCAGGGTTTGCGCGTCATCTGAGCGACGTTTGCATATCTGATGCCTGGACGGTGCCACCTAAGTGCTTCGAGTCCTGCAGCTTGTGGAAATATTGAAAATGCCTTATTTAATTTCCCACGCAGCAGCACGTGAAAACGTGCTGCTGCGTGGGTTTTTTGATGAACTCGTTCCATAGAAGGCTAACGTGGTCAGAGGAAACAATAATGAAGATTATCCATCCATCACAACGTGAGGGTCTGTCCTTTTTTTCCTTCCGCAGCGTGCAAGAAATATTATTAAATTATAAAACTAATGGCGCTGTCAGTTTTCGTGTTCACTGCCATGTCAACCGCTCAGCCTACGATGGTTATTGGCGAGGTAAACGAAAATCAATACAGTGCTTTTATCAGCACTCATCACACCTCGTTTTCATCACTTACACGCCTGCCGTATATCCCGGCTACTAAAACAAAAAAGAAGAAAGAAAGGAAAAGAAGTCACATTTTCGCTAGTGACAAAGACAAAGGTCATTTTTTTCATACTGTTGCATTTTCTTCGTTTTAACTTAGAAATATTATATTTCTAGTATATATGTCTCGCCACTATTCCTGCTGCTGAGCGTGTAAGTGGCAGCGGTTGGCATGTATACTTCTGAAAGCACGTTCAATCATCGAACAGTCTACCTCATGGCCCCTTTGCTCGCTCTGTGACGTGAAGCATGACCCATGCGCGGATTACGTAGCCGCAAAATAAACTGCTCCAAAAGCGGTCCCTTAAAAGCTACAGCCGCAGATCCGCGGTTTGTGCACGTTGACCAACGCCAGGCCCCTCGCGACAGTTTCAAGTCAAATTTTTACTCGAGCGTCCCCATTGTGTGTGCAGTCCATACACAAAACCATATCCATCTCGCATTGACGCTATACGATGCTTCACGACGTAGCAGCCTTAAAGTCCTGTCGTATTTTATTTATTTCTTTAGGGAGGGGGGGGGGGGTGACGAGGAGGGTTCAATTCAACGACTACCGTTTTTTGTTGTGTGTTGGCCGGCATGGTGTACCGGTTATTGCCCTTGATGTTGACATAGGGGCTGGCTTCATTCGGCGATTCTGTAACGTGGGCTGGAACGGCTTAAGCTGCTAGCACTTCAACTTTTGTTGGCTAAACCACCTCAGCTAAGCTATTAGTGGAACGTGCAGATTCTTTTTTTTTGTACGCACGCAGAACAAACGTCTTCTCATCAGGGTGCTTAATTTTTTCCTTGCTTTATTGTTTTCTCTCTATTTTGAAATTTCGGTGGTTGACCGAGCATGGGAATCGTAGGAAGGACATGAATTTGCCTAAAGTTCGTCTATCGGACTTGAAACGGCTTCCCGACTTTGTAAGCTCGTCATTTTCAACAATGCACTGCGTAATAAATAATTAAATAAACATTATTAAGGGTGCCCCACGGAAGGATTAGACCACAGGACCTCTAGTACGGAAGCCCGATATTAAAACCATTACGCCACGAGCGCATGCATCGACAAGCGGCATAAAACCCCTTTAAGTATTTCTCGCGGGCAAAACATCGCGTTGAGACGCTTGGTGCGTTTCGATTTGGCCACCTCGACAGGCTGAACACCGCTGCAAGTAGTAGCTAATGCATGTGCTCGCAGCCACTTCTGCACTTCGAAGAGTATACATTTCTCCGAAATTTACGACAATGGAGGCACATAAAGCGTAATAAACAAAGCCACAAGAACATCCGAATCCACAAGAACGAAGATCAGACAAATCCGTGTACTTCCCATCATTCCCATGGTGGGTCAAGGACTGCAGCGCCAGAGTTCCTTCTAGTATATTGTAGGAAAGTCCGTATACATACATACATACATACATACATATATATATATATATATATATATATATATATATATATATATATATATATATATATATATATATATATATATATATATTGCGAGAGCGAGACGGCTGCACCCGCACGCGCGTGTCATGCGACTGCCTGGGCGATCCCATCTCCCCTCACGCAACACCTGGTGAGCTTGCTTGGCAGCAGGTGTTCCGATTTGCCCGCTCGGCGCCGTCGAGACGCTCTCGTGACATGGCGTCGCAGCCAATGGGAACTGAGGTGCCGTTTTACTGCTACAGATATACGGATGACAAACACCGGCTTTTTCGCTCAATGGGCCATTTGACGCTTCCGCATCAAAACAATCCACTACTACTTGTGCGTATGGGAATGATAATTTATGGTTAGTTTCTTTCGACAAACTAGTCCGTCATTCGTATCAGTATATCGTCATTCCTATCAGTTCTTGGGCGTGGAACCGGAGAGATGGCGCTTACCCTTAGAAGTTTTCTACTGCTCACGCAGATGTTTTCAGCGAACATTTCCATGGTGCTCCATCATGGAATTTCGTTCGACGACATATGCCTGTAATTGATCGGCAGAAATTCTTCGTTTTCGACTAATTTGTTCGAAGCCTTCGAGCTACAACAGTGTCCAGCCGGTGATGAATTTGAACTTTTTGCAATTCCAAACAGGCAACATTGCCAAGTGGGCATCGACGCTGCCAAGTGTCGGCTACAAAATCACCGGAGCAGCAATGTGACGACGGGGTGTGGAACCGGCGAGATGGCGGCGACTTTTACAAGTTTTCTATTGCTCACGCAGGTTGTTTTTTTTTCCCGTTGAAAACGTCTGGCTATATTTTGCCGGTTCCACCCCAAATGCTTTATCTTACTTTTTCCTGTCGGCTACGCGGTTTTGTGTTGTCGAATCGCGTGTATGTCAAGAGGCGTTTCTTACTTTTTCGTAACCTGGCATTTTATCTACTGATTTTGCTGCTTTGTTGCGGAAATATTGAGCGTAACCAAGGTCTACCAACTGCTGAACAACTCCAAGAACTGTTCAATGGTCAAAGTGCAATACTTAAGCTTTCGCAGCTCACCACAGACGTTACTGACGTAAAAGCACTGCTGTTTTCTTTAGAAACTAAGCTCGGAAAGATTGACACAGTTGAAATTACTTCAGCTAACATTGAAGATCAGCAACGACAAGGTCACGAAGCTTTGAAAAGCATGATTAAGAAAACGGACTACTTGGAAAATCGTGGGAGGCGCAATAATTTGCTTTTTGATGGCTTGGCGGATTCTAATGCCAATGACATGGTAGCATAGTCATAGGAACTCGTGAAAAGTCTGCGTACTGCGAAGTTTTAACTGCCTTCGTTATCTATTGAACGTGCACACAGGCTGGCTAAAGTTTGCGAAGGAAAAAAATCCGGAAAGCATTCTGCGCTTCCATTTTTTTAAAGCCCGCCAAGCCGTGCTTGCAAAAGCGTTCAAGCTCAAGGGATCGAGCATTGCTGTATCTGAAGACTTTTTCCGTACTATGCGTGAAAGGCGAAATAAATTATTGGCTTTGGCCAAACAAAACAGCAAAGAAGGCTTGAAACTAGTTCTGAAATTTGATACGCTTCACTTGGGGAGCAGGTGCTTTCAATGGGACAGTGAAGCCGGTGTTCTACGGCAGCATTGACAAAGTGGTGTTCATGGCGTAACATGCCCTGTCAGTGTTTTGTTAATCAATTGCCGCAGTATAAAAGATAAAGTTGATGTTTTTTAGCTTTTTTCTTCGTACCATCCAACGCACCATTCTTTTGGGAACAGAATAATGGCTTGACCCGACTGTCTCAAGCACTGAATTATGTCCTGGAACGTAGGAGTGTTTTCGTCGAGACCGCTGTGGACGTGGTAAATGGGTGTTTATTCTCGACCGTAATAGTTTCCGAAGACACCAAATGGAATTGCCCGAAAGGGAAATTGGTTTTCTACAGTAAGGCTGCCGAATAGGAAAGCAATGGTTCTAGGGTCATTTTATAGGCCTCCTGGTCCTTCTCGGACGAGAACCGGCGTATTCAGCATGGTATGGCCGATGACCCTGGTCCTTCTGTAGAACCACTAGTTAACTTATCCAATTTTCTTGAAACTATTAACAATGAATGCCTTGTTCTAGGAGGAGGCGTTAACCTTTCAGATATTGACTGGTCAGTTGGGGAACCAAAGGATACTGCTCGCGGGAGTCTATACTTAACTTTTTCTGATATTGTAGGTCAGAAGACTTTCTATCAGCATGTGCACGAGCTATCGCGCACTGATGGAAGAAGTCATGTACTCGACCTCTTGCTCTGTAACGTACCTGCTCTGTTTGTTGGGACCCACATAAATCTCAACTTATAAGGTTTGAGCGACCACAATGCTTTTCTAGCAGATATATCATTTCTGTATGTGAAGGTTGGAAAAACATCTAGCCGAAAGATTTATGTCTAAAGCAGGGCCAACTACGAGGTGATTAGCACTGCTCTCGAGTCGTTCTTTCCAACTTTTGATGCACTCATAGATAATCTAAATTTCGAACAACTGCGGAATACTTTTAAATGAAAATTGTTTGAATTACGAGAAGCTTTTGCGCCATCACGAGCTATATAAAGTAGGAGAGCTCGAGATAAAGCCTGGTTTAACACAAAATTACGTGCCCTAATTCGAAGACTGCGACAAATTTATCAAAGATACAAACCGCCTGACTCGCCAGAGTATTTGGCTTTGCTCAAAGCAATAAAAACTGAATTTCGACAAAATTCCGACACCGCTAAGGACTTGCATTTTTTAAATCTTGGACAAAGACTTGTCAGGGATACCAAAGAATTTTGGAGGCACATGAAGCGTAATGGCAAAGACAACCGATCGATATCTGCTTTGAATAATGATGAAACAATCTTTCATGATAATGAGTGTTAAGTTGAAATGTAAAGTGTAAAGTGTAAAGCGTACTGTCTGTTTTGCATTGAAAAATTAAATTATGGGGTTTTACGTGCGAAAACCACTGTTTTTTTTACCTGTCGAGATAGACCGCATGCCGGAAGTTACCTTTTGTGTCGATAGTATCCGTAAATTATTAAAAGATGCGAACCAGGCTAAGGCATGAGGCCCTGATCACATTCCTGCCGCTATCATAACGAATTATGCGGATGCGTTATGCTTTTATTTCACCCGGTTGTTCGAAAAGTCCCTCAATAAAACTGACATGTCTGATTGGAAGTTAGCGCGTGTCATGCCCATACATAAGAGTGGTGTGCGAACTTCCGTTCAGCGCTACAGACCTGTCTCCTTAACTAGCATAAGCTGTAAAGTTATGGAGCATGCAATATGTAGTTATGTTATGGCTCATTTTACCAAACAATCTCCTAAGCCCCAGCCAACAAGGTTTCAGTCATGGTGTATCTTGCAGTACACAGTTGTTAGAGTTAATTCACATTTTAGCTTCGGGAATTGATAAGCAACAAGTTGTGGACTGCGTTTTCTTATATTTCCGTAAAGCATTTTATGTAGTAGCACAGAGTCTCCTACTCTACAAATTAAAAGCTTATGACTTGGATGGTAAATTAAAGGATTGGATTGCCAAATACTTGGCATTGCGAAAACAGGCTGTTGTTCTTAACTGTATATGTTCACGATATACACCAGTTACGTCGGCAGTTCCCCAAGGCTCAGTGTTGGGACCGCTATTGTTTTTGTTGTATATTAATGATATTTCAATTGGTATACAGTCTCCATACAGGATGTTTGCGGACAATTGTGTTGCTTATAAAGTGGTAGATACCGTTTATGATTCACAAATCCTACAAGCTGATTTAAATACTGTAGAAGACTGTTGTGTGCGTTGAGATATGTCATTAAATGTAGATAAAACTGCCCACAACACCTTCACAAGAAAACGCTCTAATCATCCATGAATTTATGATTTTAATCTGAACATAAGTAAGGAGTTTACATATCTCGGCGTCTTGTTTACTTCTGACTTACGATGGAACACGCATGTTTACTATATTGTAAATGAGGCAGCATCAGTTTTGGAATTCTTGCGGCGGAATTTTAGTCAGCTACCGAGTAACATAAAAACGCAGCTGTGCTTCAGTCATGTAAGCTCAATACATGAATATAGATGTGTTTGTTGGGACCCACATAAATCTCAACTTATACGTAAATTAGAAAAATCGAGAATAGGGCAGTTAGGTTTGTTCTTGGTAACTACAGCAGGTAACTTAGCGTGACAGAAAGCAAACATAAATTTCAATGGCAAGAGCTGACGGACTGTAGGAGGTGTGTCAGATTAAAATTTTTTCCCAATATTTATTCTTCTAAAACAGGCATAAACCGCGAACAATTTATCCAGGCACAGCACTATATATCAAAGCGACTGGACCACTGTTTGAAGGTCAAGGAATTTTCTTGTAGGACTGACTTCTTGCGTCATTTCTTTTTTGTTAGAAAAAAGTAATGACGCAATGATGTTGTTTTTGTGTTGTTGTTTTTTGTTCGAGATCGGAGAGTTTGCCATCGAGTATTGTATATATCCCATCAAATGATGCCTTTTTCCACGCATTGAAATAATTGTTCGTGTGCCTAGTTGAGTCTGTAACCTCCCTGCTATAATGCCCTACCTAATGCATGTACCTAATGCAGGTAACAAATAAATAATAAATAAATATCTTCATTCCACCATTTTTACTGGTTACCTGAATACAATGAAAAACAATTTCTACACCACTTTTTTTTTCTGTGACAGCCCAAGAATACTTCTCCTAGCTAAATCCCACGGTTAAAGAATCAACGATTTATCTTAGTTGTTTTCTTTCTGTTTTTTTACAGACCAAGCGATCTACTTGTCCTCGCTTTGCGCAAGATAGTCATTTTTCTGAAGACGGCGGCAACATAAAGCTCTAAGTGAGCACGGTGCGGACCAAATTTATTGATTTGCCTAACTAAGTTATTTGCCTGCTTATGAACAAGGTTTCTTACGCCTGAACCTTCAGAGCAAGTTTTTTACTTCTTTAATACTGTTATGCTTACATATTTCAATTTACTTCAACATAAATTGAGTATACAGACGTTAATGTCGACACAAGCTTAAAACTTGAAAAGTTGACCGCATTTAGCTGAATCCCTCTACAAGCATTATGTCGCGCGAAAGTACTTTCTACCTTGCACTCAGTAAGGACGTCTACTTTGTATCCTGCAAAAAAAATGGTAGGATGCCAGGGATTTTGCATCTCAAGATGAGGAAACTTGGAAATTTAATTTTACAAGTAACCATAAAGTAATCGGGAGACTTGAGCGCTTTCTCCGGCTCTAAATCCATTTGCTAAAACAGCGTATTACTCCTCCTCTCCTCCCTCCCTCCTCCAATTTTGTGCGAATTTAGTGCAATCCTGCGCATGCTCTGTGCAACGACGATGACACTACAGTCATGGCGATAAGGTCACGGCAATGACAAAGATGACAACGGCGACGGCACGACGGCGACACTTCGTAGACTTACATCTGAGACTGCGAAGTTGCAAGTTTGCAAAGGAACTCAGGATGTACGCAGCGCTTTGACAACCGAACTCCGACATGTTTCTGTACCACGAACCAAGCTATGATTGGTGAGCGTATATTGCCTTCTAATTGGCCTCTGAAGCACATGTGCGCAGGCAGCACCACTTTCAGTCGCTGCGTCACACACGCGCCAAACCCCGCAGAGAATTTGCATTGCTGTAGTGAGATAGCGGCTTTCTCATGCCGCGGTGGGGCCAGCTTGATGCCTGTAATGATGTACATGATGGGCAACGTTTTGTTTCATCGCGCAAATAAGTTAGGTAGCCGCATTGGAGTGGAACGCTCAGTCTGCAGACGTTCGATCGTTTTTATGGGCAAGCTGAAAAAGGTCAGTTGCGTCACAGCTGCTGGGGACTGAGAGCCTGGGTTTGATTGTTGTATTCATATAGGAGGTTGTGGCCAAGTACTGCACCAAGGTGGCCAATCCTGCTCTGGTGAGGGAGTGCGTTAGCGGTTCCGGTCACCGGGATCAGGCCACACTCCAGGCCTGCTTGTGCAATTTTTCAACATGCGGATTTTTTTCTTTTTTTTAATCCAGTGGAAAATTGCGCGGCACCGGGATTCGAACCACGGTTCTCTTGCAAATGAGGTGGATGCTCTACCTCTACGCCAGCGCTGCACTCCAAGGCGGCGGTCAGACTTGTGACGCAGCAGAGGGTGCTAAGAATCGCTGGATCCAGACAGACCGCCGTTGGAATCTGAACCTGGCAACGTTTAACGCTAGAACGTTATCTAGTGAGGCGAGTCTAGCAGTACTATTCGAGGAATTCATCATCATTATCATCAGCAGCATGATCATCAGCCTGGTTACGCCCACTGCAGGGCAAAGGCCTCTCCCATACTTCTCCAACAACCCCGGTCATGTACTAATTGTGGCCATGTCGTCCCTGCAAACTTCTCAATCTCATTCGCCCACCTAACTTTCTGCCGCCCCCTGCTGCGCTTCCCTCCCCTTGGAATCCAGTCCGTAACCCTTAATGACCATCGTTTATCTTCCCTCCTGATTACATGTCCTGCCCATGCCCCTATTTCTTTTTCTTGATTTCAACTAAGATGTCATTAACTCGCATTTGTTCCCTCACCCAATCTGGTCTTTTCTTATCCCTTAACGTTGCACCCATGATTCTTCTTTCCGTAGCTCGTTGCGTCGTCCTCAATTTAAGTAGAACCCTTTTCGTAAACCTCCAGGTTTCTGACCCGTAGGTGAGTACTGGTAAGGCACAGCTGTTATACACTTTTCTCTTGCGGGATAATGGCAACCTGTTGTTCCTGATCTGAGAATGCCTGCCAAACGCACGCCAGCCCATTCTTATTCTTCTGATTATTTCAGTCTCATGATCCGGATCCGCCGTCACTGCCTACCCTAAGTAGATGTATTCCCTTACCACTTCCAGGGCCTGGCTACCTATTGTAAGTTGCTGTTCTTTTCCGAGACTGTTAAGCATTACTTTAGTTTTCTGCAGATTAATTTTTAGACCCACTCTTCTGCTTTGCCTCTCCAGGTCAGTGAGCATGCATTGCAATTTGTCCCCTGAGTTACTAAGCAAGGCAATATCATCAGCGAATCGCAAGTTACTAAGTTATTCTCCGTTAACTTTTATCCCCAATTCTTCCCAATCCAGGTCTCTGAATACCTCCTGTAAACACGCTGTGAATAGCATTAGAGAGATCGTACCTCCCTGCCTGACGCTTTCCTTTATTGGGAATTTGTTGCTTTCTTTATGGAGGACTACGGTGGCTGTGCAGCCGCAATAGATATCTTTCAGTACTTTTACATACGGCTCTTCTACACCCTGATTCCGTAATGCCTCCATCACTGCTGGGGTTTCGACATAATAAAACGCTTTCTCGTAGTCAATGAAAGCTATATATAAGGGTTGGTTATATTCCGCACATTTCTCTATCACCTGAGTGATAGTGTGAATATGGTTTATTGTTGAGCAGCCTTTACGGTATTCTGCCTGGTCCTTTGCCTGACAGAAGTTTGAGATGTACCTGATTCTATTTGCGATTACCTTTGTAAATAGTTTGTAGGCAACTGACAGTAAGCTGATCGGTCTATAATTTATTAAGTCTTTGGCATGCCCTTTCTTAGGGATTATAATTATGTTAGCGTTCTTCCAAGATTCCGGTACGCTCGAGGTCATGAGGCATTGCGTATACAGGTTGGCCAGTTTTTCTAGAACAATCTGCCGACCATCCTTCAACAAATCTGCTCTTACCTGATCCTCCCCAGCTGCCTTGCCCCTTTGCATAGCTCCGAAGGCTTTCTTTACTTCTTCCGGCGTTAACTGTGGGATTTGGAATTCCTCTAGACTATTCTATCTTCCCTTATCGTCGTGGGTGCCACTGGTACTGTATGAATCTCTATAGAACTCCTCAGCCACTTGAACTACCTTATACATATTAGTAATGATATTGCCGGCTCTGTCTCTTAAGCATACATCTGATTCTTGGCAATTCCTAGTTTCTTCTTCACTGCTTTTAGACTTCCTCCGTTCCTGAGAGCATGTTCAATTCTATGCATATTATACTTCCTTATGTCAGCTCTCTTACGCTTGTTGATTCACTTCGAAAGTTCCGGCAATTCTATTCTAACTGTAGGGCACCAGGCTTTCATACATTGGCATTTCTTGATCAGATTTTGCGTCTCCTGCGATAGCTTACTGGAATCCTGTCTAACGGAGTTACCGCCGACTTCTATTGCACATTCCCTAATGACGCCCGTAAGATTGTCGTTCATTGTTTCAACACTAAGGTCCTCTTCCTGAGTTAAAGCCGAATACCTGTTCTGTAGCTTGATCTGGAATTCCTCTATTTTCCCTCTTACCGCTAACTCATCGATCGGTTTCTTATGTACCAGTTTCTTCCGGTGCCTCCTCAGGTCTAGGCTAATTCAAGTTCTTACCATCTTATGGTCACAGCAGCGCAGTTTGCTGAGCACGTCCACATCTTGTATGATGCCAGGGTTAGCGCAGAGTTTGAAGTCTATTTCATTTCTAGTCTCGCCGTTCGGGCTACTCCACGTCCTTTGGAGGAATTAAAGGGGAGTAAATGGGATATAATAGTACTCAGGGTAGTTAGGAGGACAAGTGTAGCGTATACAGTGCTAAAAAGCGGACACGTCCTGTGCTACCGGGGCACAGCGGAGAGGCGAGAACTAGAAGTTGGATTCCTGATTAATTAGACTATAGCTGGTAACATACAGGTATTCTATAGCATTAACGAGAGGGTGGCAGGTCTTGTTGTGAAACTTAATTAGAGGTACAAAATAAAGGTCGTACAGATCTACGCCCCTACATCTAGTCATGAAGACCAGCAAGACGTGGACCAGGAAGCTTCTATGAAGACGTGGAATCGGCGATGCGTAAGGTCAAAACAATATACACCGTACTGATGGGTGACTTCAATGCCAAGGTAGGCAAGAAACAGGCTGGAGACAAGTCAGTGGGGGAATATGGCATAGGTACTAGGACTAGCAGGGGAGAGTAATTAGTACACTTTGCAGAACAGAATAATATGCGGATAATGAATACCTTCTTCCGCAAGCGGGCTAGCCGACAGTGGACGTGTAGGAGCCCGAACGGCGAGGCTAGAAATGAAATAGACTTCATATACTGCGCTAACCCTGGCATCATACAAGATGTGGACGTGCTCAGCAAGGTGCGCTGCAGTGACCATAGGATGGTAACAACTTGAATTAGCCTAGACCTCAGGAGAGAACGGAAGAAACTGGTACATAAGAAGCCGATCAAGGAGTTACTGGTAAGAGGGAAAACAGAGGAATTCCGGATCAAGCTACAGAACAGGTATTCGGCTTTAACTCAGGAAGAGGATCTTAGCGTTGAAACAATGAACGACAATGTTACAGGCGTCATTAGGGAATGTACAATAGAAGTCGGTGGTAACTCCGTTAGACAGGATACCAGTAAGCTATCGCAGGAGACGAAAAATCTGATCAAGAAATGCCAATGTATGAAAGCCTAGTGCCCTACAGTTAGAATAGAACTGCCGGAACTTTCGAAGTGAATCAACAAGCGTAAGACAGCTGACATTAGGAACTATGATATGGATATAATTGAACGTGCTCTCAGGAATGGAGGCAGCCTAAAAGCAGTGAAGAAGAAACTAGGAATTTTCAAGAATCAGATATATGCGCTGAGAGACAAAGCCGGCAATATCATTACTAATATGGATGAGATAGCTCAAGTGGCTGATGAGATCTGTAGAAATTTATACAGTAGCAGTGGCACCCACGACGATAATGGAAGAGAGAATAGTCTAGAGGAATTTGACATCCCACAAGTAACGTCGGAAGAAGTAAAGAAAGCTTCGGAAACTATGGCAAGGTTGAAGGCAACTGGGGAGGATCTGGTAACAGCAGATTTGTTGAAGGATGGTGGGCACATTGTTCTAGAAAAACTGGCCACCCTGTATGCGCAATGCCTCATGACCTCGTGCGTACCGGAATCTTGGAAGAAAACTAACATAATCCTAATCCATAAGAAAGGGGACGCCAAAAACTTGAAAAATTATAGACCGATCAGCTTACTGTCCGTTGCCTAGAAAGTATTTACTAAGGTATCGCAAATAGAATCAGGAAGACCTTAGGCTTCTGTCAACCAAAGGACCAAGCAGGATTCCGTAAAGGCTACTCAACAATAGACCATATTCACACTATCAGTCAGGTGATAGAGAAATGTGCGGAATATAAACAACCCTTATATATAGCTTTCATTGATTACGAGAAAGCGTTTGATCCAGTCGAAACCTCAGCAGTCATGGAGGCATTGCGGAATCAGGGTGTAGACGAGCCGTATGTAAAAATACTGAAAGATATCTATAGCGGCTCCACAGCCACCGTAGTCCTCCATAAAGAAAGCAACAAAATCTCAATAAAGAAAGCGTCAAACAGGGAGATACGATTTCTCCAATGCTATTCACAGCGTGTTTAAAGGAGGTATTCAGAGACCTGGATTGGGAAGAATTGGGGATAAGAGTTAATGTAGAATACCTTAGTAACTTGAGATTCGCTGATGATATTGCCTTGCTTAGTAACTCAGGGGACCAATTGCAAGGCATGCTCATTGAGTTGGAGAGGAAAAGCAGAAGGTTGGGTCTAAAAATTAATCTGCAGAAACTAAAGTAATGTTTCACATTCTCGGAAGAGAACAGCAGCTTACGATAGGTAGCGAGGCACTGGAAGTGGTAAGGGAATACATCTACTTAGGGTAGGTAGTGACCGCGGATCCGGATCATGAGACTGAAATAATCAGAAGAATAAGAATGGGCTGGGGTGGGGTGCGTTTGGCAGGCATTCTCAGATCATGAACAGCAGGTTGCCATTATCCCTCAAGAGAAAAGTGTATAACAGCTGTGTCTTACCAGTACTGACGTACGGTGCAGAAACCTGGAGGCTTACGAAAAGGGTTCTAGTTAAATTGAGGACAACGCAACGAGCTATGGAAAGAAGAATGATGGTTGTAACGTTGAGGGATAAGAAAACAGCAGATTGTGTGAGGGAACAAAGGCGAGTTAATGACATCTTAGTTGAAATCAAGAAAAAAAAATGGGGGCATGGGCTGGACATGTAGTGAGGAAGGAAGGTAACCGATGGTCATTAAGGGTTACGGAATGAATTCCAAGGGAGGGGAAGCGTAGCAGGTGGTGGCAGGATGTTAGATGGGCGGATGAGATTAAGAAGTTTGCAGGGACGACATGGCCACAATTTGTACATGACCGGGGTAGTTGGAGAAGTATGGGAGAGGCTTTTGCCCTGCAGTGTGCTTAACCAGGCTGATGATGATGATGATGATGAAAAAGGTACCTAGGTATGATTAGGAATAGCGAGAGCCGATGGACCGAAGATCGAAGTCGTCCTCATGGCTCTGCCAATCTAGTACGCCCCACTGGGCGGCTTTAGGCGCAGTAGGTACTTTCAGTGTTGGTCTCACATACAGCTCTTCGGTGTCAGAGGTGTCAGTCAACAAACTGTGAACGTCCTGCCGCAAACGTTGTTAAGCATAAAATGCTTTTAGATCCTTTTGTCGGGATCTAATTTCAAGAGGCCTTGAGTCATAATCCTGAGCCGTTCTACGGGCACCCAAAACGAGAATGGAAGAACATCCGGGCATCGTCGCGAAAACAAAACGAGATCATCCGGGTAACCATTCAAAACCTAACAAAATACGGCCTTTGGCCCCAAACTCTTTGTACAGGACCGCATTACATGTGCTAATTACTGCCCAAATAAGCTACTAAAATATTGGCGACTTTTAGCGCGTCCTCTATTCCGGCAAACGGGGGCGGTTTGCGCGGATTACCGGGTGGTCGGGGGCGTAAACGTGAGCGGCCGGAGCGGTGTAGCCGCTTGGTGCTGTAGAGCTCAACCAGACAAACACAGAGCTAAAATTGCAGTAACCTACTTTATTCTGCTTCGCTGCTGGTGCAAATTTTCGGCAGCGGCGTAATTGTGTTCACAATTACGCCGCTGTCGGAAACTCACAGCCCAGCTAAGAGGAATATAGTAATTGGCTCTCTGTTTAGGTGCTTGAGATTTGTACCACCAGTTGGCGCCACCAATCTGGCCGCTCACGTTCACGCCCCCGCTCATCCGGCAAACCACCCGCGCTTGCGGAGATACCAGACGCACTAAAATTCTCTATTGCTTCCGAATACTCTGCATGTTTGTTCACAACATCCCTCAAGCTATAACTTCTAGTACCTCAACTTTTACTTGTCATTTCCAATAGCGACGTTCAAAAGGGAGGTACAGGGCACTATAGATTTTAATGTCATCTTTTGGCGGCTGAGGCAGGGTTTCGTGTGCTTTCTTCAACGCCAGTGGTCCACGAGTTCCGCGCCGCCTCCGGCTAGCTGACAGCGTCCGGCGCGCCGCAGATGACTCTTTGGCTGAGACGAGAGTTGCAACGAGGTACTGTCTGTGACAGGAAACTGTTGCGTGCACACGAAACCAGTGCACAGTATGGCGTGGTACGGTGTGGCGAGGTGGGCCGTTGCGAACATTCAATACGGCCATTTTAAGATTGTGGCTAGTATCATGTCCAAGCAATCTGCTTTGCTGGTAGCCATTTCATGCTTACATCTTATCTCGATTACGGGAGGCGAAGGATTTTCATCATTGTCATTCCGTGAGCTGCTTTGCGCAGTAAGTTAACCTCAAAGGTGTCTAACATAGTATTATTTTTTCTCCATTGAGAGTGAGGCGGACACTGAGGACGCGGTACGACTACTAGGTCTCGCGGCGTATCGGAAATAAAAAAATTATGCAGATCCCACGCACTGTGGGAATCGATGTAAGCGAAGATTTCTGTGCTGTTTGCTGTGATTGACGATAATTAGCGGTGATGTTGACGGCGAATGTTTAATTTTTTCAACGTTTATAGTCCAGCACGACAGTGGTGAGTTGGTGTTAAACTTTACCATGCGTGCACCACGGCTGTTCGTCTAAACACCCACAAACACCCAGAAACATAATCAGAAAGTGGTTTTGGCACGTAAAACCCCATAATTTAATTTTTTTCTGCACGCATGGTGCATGGCGCATATTTGCATGGTGTTTATTTTTCAGAAATATCAGAAACGTACTGTACCGTACCTTGTACTTAAGTTTATCCAGTTTCCCCGACACCGCTGTCGCGTCTATAGTAGTAGCGTTTCCTTGCCTTCTTACTTCGCCTCCTCCCATCCTTGGTGTGGGAACTGCGAGCGAAGAGTGGCAGGTGTATTATTCACTCGTTTCCTGGCTGCGTCGGTTCTTCCCATTCTCTTCCTCCTACCCCTCCTCTCTACCATTCTCTCTAGCTTCCTTCTGGACTTGCACATGAGTAGAAAGGTAAGCGCTGAAATTTCTGCAATGCTATTGCGGGAAGTCACGGATAATTACAGCTGCCAAAAGACTATTGTTGCGGCGCCGAGGGCGCTGCAGAGGGGATTGTACACATTCGACTCGGTGCAAAGGTCCAAACAAGCTTCCGGGGAGTTTCTCCTTTGCTCTCTGCCACGCTCCTTCCATCTATGATGCGCGCTATGAGCCACCCCGACGGGGCGCGAAAGACAGCCACACCAGCAGCAGCAGTGGGAAAGTCGAAGGAAGAGGCAACGGAAACTTTTTTTTTTAAAAAGTAATGGGCAAAGCAAGCCAACATTCGAGTTTTGAACTGGTGTCTCGGTAAAAGAACACCCTCGGGAAGAAACATTCTTACTGCAGAGCTAGGCTTCTTTGAAATTCAAATTGTTCATATTATGAGGGATTTGGTTCGTATATAGCAAGCTCACGGGTTCAAAAAAAAAAGAGAAACCTTCCCTCTCCCTCTGCGAACTCGTTCTCAAACCTAATTAGCAGCATCTCTTATGATCACTCTATATTACTTATTGGCAGCCTGCCCGGCAAAGTTGAATTTCGGAGTAGCCGAAAATATATGCACCGAGAGGCACCCAAGAGCAGTCTCAAACAACGATTCGCCGAAAGAATAGACGGGTGCCTTATTCGAATCCTCTCCAGTATGCCAAAATTTATTCGTATTGAATCCCTGTACCGCAAGACAACACCGAGAAAACAAATGCATCAGCGCATACGCAAAAGTCGCAGGCAAAGAAAAGGAAACTTCGTGGCTGTAAAAAGAAAGAAAGGGGAATGGCAACTGCGTTGATGCATAGAAACGGTGAAAGCCAGACCAAGAACAAAGCCAAATAATAGATGAATCCGCACAGCGAGGAAAATCGCGCAGCAGCAGCACAGTACGGCGCAAGGAACGCGCAAGGACAAGTCAATACAAAACCTCCAAGCACCTCACCCCACTTCCTCCGAGCTGTCGCAGCTGACAGACACATACAAGGCCCCGAGTGCAAACACATCGCGGCGCGCGCTCCTAAAGCAACAGAATCGAAAGACCTGAAGGCAAATTCGGCCTGACGTGCCGCCCTCGCGCCCAGCGTGACGCGGGCCCTTATAACCGCTGTCGCCATCACCGCCCACCCGTGCCTTACGTGGCAGCCGCCGCCCGCTGTGCGATGGGGGAGCGCCGGAGGCGAAGTCCATCACGTGATGCGAAAGGAAGAGGTAAGGGTGGAGAGGCTGGCATTGCGGGGGTTGAGGCACACCACGGGCCACGAGGTTACGGCGCGCGTTCACGTGAAGGAGTGCGCCGAATTGATTGAGCACCTGAACCATGCACGGAGGCAGCAGGGATTCAGTAGCCGCTGCGCCGGGAAAGCCGTGGCCCGGCGAGGGCTTTCCTCCATGGCTCTTCCTTCCACTCAGCCAAGGCGCCGGCCGGAAGCACGGGCCACGGAGCGGGGCACTGCGTCTCACCGGCGGGCTCCGTGCGTGGGCCCTTCCAAACACATAGGGCAAGAAAAGTCGTCCAGTAGGCTGGCGCTCTGTCTATGATGTGGCCAGCCCGAGGCAGACAGGACGATACTTCTTGCCTGCCGTGTTGCTTTAGAGCGGCCACCCGTTCTCGTTCGTCTCCTTTCGCCAACAGAATCCGTGCAGCAATCGGTCTGCACCGGTGCGGAAGCGCATTTGCCGCTTTGGTGAGTCCTGTTCGGCCGCCTTTCGTTACGCGATCGATCACCACAGTTCGATGCTCTTTTTTCTCGCCTTCTGGTGCACGCGCTGCACTAACGAAAGGCGACTGAATCTGAACGCTGCAATGGCTTTGAATGGCAATTTCACACGAATACACTTTGTATGTTTGTATGTGTTATTTCGTGAGAAGCATACAAAACGTCCGTCCTACAACTCCACGTCTTGCTTTGTTTTGCTATTCTTGCTTCCTGCACTTTTCTTCGGAATTGAACAGGCGCAAACAAGAAAAACCGGAGGTCACGATACGACGTCTCTTGTTCAAGCAGTCTTTCGTTTAAGAAAAGGCACACAAAATATATTCTTTCTTCAGTTCGAACACACATAAAGGTCAGACAGTGCGAATGGATGCGCCTCAAATAAGCTTCAACAGTCCACTGCACCAATTCCACAAAAATCTTAAGGTAGGGGAGGATTGAAGTGCTTAGTTCTGTCAACAGAGAAGGTTCTGCTGTCCTTTCGTCAATAGTGCAGCCGAAGAATTGCAAGTAAAGGCTCTCAGAGTAGCTGATTCAGCTTTAATATGGCATTTGAGAGTGAATGTCCAGTCTGTAAACAGGAGAGGCGCGACAGGGGCTCTGGAAACAGCATACGTTTTACAATGTCACAATAAGCCCACACGTGAAGCTCCTCCCGACGAGAACACATGGCATTCGGCGCTTGAAGAACACAATTTTTGTCATTTTTTATTGTCATTACAACGATAACAAATACTGTCTATACTGCGCTTTATACGGTTCAAAATATCCCGCTTTTTTCTCTTTTTGCTTTATACAAGGCAACTGTTCCCAATTTTAGGTTAATTTTTGGGAGAAGCAGAAATTACCTCCATGAGAAAGCGCAGTCCAGACAGCCGATTATAAAAAAGAAACACTAACTTTTAATTAACTTTAACCTTACGTCAAGTGTTGCAATAGTGAACTCGAAGCATAAGAGTAATACCTACTTAGCATAACACATAACACAAGCGCCACTTTCACGATATCTGCATCAAATGATGTCCCCAAATGCCAGAGGGAAGATTTTCGAAGTTTGCATTGAAACGGAGCTAGTGTATTTGGTAGCACATTTTAAGGATTGATATCTGGGAAGTAGTGTCAGTCATGGAATTTCCGCTATGCAGGCATAGTCTCTTAGCTGTTCAGCTTCAATTAAATAACTTAAACATCTGTACTCAAGTCGATAAATTAAAAAGTTAATTCGCGCTTTATTTTCGTAAGCTACCTGTACATTGCGATTTGTAGTGCAACTAATCCCCGCCTCTTCAGGTAATGTACCTGCGCAGCATTAAATGAGTTTCTACAATGGTTTGAACTAAGAAAAACAAAAAACGGGATATAAATTAGTTGGTAGAAACGGAGCGCTAACGTTAAGTTTGTTGCAGCTGTGTATACGGGAGAAGAAGGGCTGCCCTCACATTAGTAAACCTAAGGCTCCTCATACGGAAATGTACGTGAATATCTGGATTTTTGTTTTAGTGAAAAGTTTATCTCCTATGCTTGATGCCTCTAGATTTTTTAAGGTTACATTTCTTTTAGTATAACTCAGGAGAGAAGATGAGCTTCTGAAGGCAGCTAGACGTGTCTTCGGATCTCCAGACGAGGAGCCGTGCTTGACAAGATGGCATTTATTGATGTGCTTAGTTAGAAAAAGTGATGATTGGATAAATGGCATGAATTTGTGTCATGATAGTTATAGTATCATGGACAGTGTCATGGTTTATGTCATTACATTACCAAACATACAGATGTCATGGACAGCTTTATTTAACACAACATCGAGAAGGAAAAGATACGTATGCAATGTGGTAACTTCAGTAAAACGAGTTCTTGGGCGAGTTGGTCACTTATTCCAGGCATAACAGCGGCGCCACAAAACATACAGAAAAGAAGCATAACAGCAGCGATTGTCAGTGTTTGTCAGTGTTTCTTTCATTTGTGTATGTATTTTGGGAGACTGCTCTTATGCCCACAGCAATGTGGTAACGTATATTGAAACGCGTGAGCTGGCGATATGACAGCGCGGAGATTAAACGTAACTCTATCAAAGAGCTGCGAGAGGCCATGCTGACCTTATACGGCGCTACGTTGCGTAATCTTCCAGAGAGCGACCGCAAGGTGCGCGACTCATTTCTTGGCCCCACCTTCAACGCCAGCACCACTCGATTCCCTTCGAGCGCCCTACCATCACGACGAGGCACGCCACGTTCCTACGCTTGGCGAGCTGTCGACCGAGAGGTGCGCTACACCGGAGTTCGCGCCCTCCATTACACCGACTTACTTGTCAGAGACCGTGCACCTACTTCTCGTCCCGGATACCGGTCCACCCCAGGTGCCGGTCCTCTCCCGCCCTTTCTCGCCACCGTCGATGACCACCTGCTGTTCCTGACACCCTCCGAGCGGCTCTCCCCATGCTCGAAGCATGGGTCCCTGCTCGGACACTAGCGGTCCGAATTTTTTTTCCACGACATGTCCGTCCACGCCGTCCGGTGAGTCAGCCTCCGAGTCGTCGCACGGGCCCCGTACTCTAGCAATTCGGCTACTAGCGTCCGTGCCCGCCACCACCACCACGGACACACGCCACAACCTGCCACCAGTATAGCTAGGTCGGCTGGCACCCGGGGCCCATAGGTCTTCTGTGACCCCCCGCCCCGGGTGTTGTCGAGGAAGGCGAGGATATCGACAATTTCTGGGTTTCAGCACCAGTACAGCCGGCTTGAATACCGCACACGTACCCGGGGTCCCCATCTCCTTCGCTTTCTTTCCCAGAGATGGCGAATGCAGTTGGTATACACGCTGTTTTTTTTTTCTGCGCCAAATAACACAGGGTGCTGCACTGATAACGTGTGATAAGCGCATGTGCACATCTTTTGTCAGACTGTAAGGCTTCGCAGCCAATGCAAATGCGGCATCGTGGCAAATACGGCTCACGTCATAAGTAACAAAAATATTTTTATAAAGTTTTAATTACCAATTTTAGCGGCAACATTGCATTTGCAAATTGGAGGCCGACATTCATATCTTGCCCAACAACAACTTCACAAAAATCGTCTAGGTGCTATGGCGTGCAGTATTTTGGCTGTGTGCAGCCCTGAACGAAAACGAAAATTAAATGGTGTGTCAGTGACGGTGATCTCCCCACCATATTAGAAAAACGGAAAACGGCATCTGTCTCCCTGCTGCGCGGGCGCCAATGCTATGAGAATTACAAGTTCTCTTCATTCTGATCAATTAAGCCTTCTTTTTATTTGCTGCTATACGGACAAACGTGATTATCCGAGCTGCGGTACCACCAAAAGATTGGCAACAGAACAGAGCACGCTTCGTGTCGATTCTTGGCTTCACCATAAAAAAAAAAGGCCGCGATGAAGCCGTCGCAGCGAAAGCTTGCACTACTGTTGGACCACACTCGCAATGGTGAGGATTAAGGGATCAACGTCACTGGTCCACTATTCCATATTTCTTTCGCTGCCGCCATACTGGGCGCCGCTCGCAATGCCAAAGTACTGTAGGTTGTAGGACCCAAAACGATTTTTTTAAGAAGCTTTTGTTGAGTTAATAATATGACTTTAGTCGTCAATTCTCGAATTGAAGTGCTTCCTTTATAAGTACTAATTAAGGGATTATTAAGGATATGGTTATCACTTATCTGCCATACTTTTCACGCTAACGAGTTCCTAGTAGTCACAAAGACACATAACTTCATAGAATATCGGGAAATATCCTTACAAAATTCACCTTTCTTAAATAAAATTCTGTGCAGCTGACACAGACACTGTACTTGTGACATGAAGTCACACAACAACAACAGTTTTCTGAAAATTTGGAGGGTAAGAAGGAAAGCGTGAAACATAACGGCAGGTTTAGCAGCGGCTTCTCGGAGCGAGCGGGAGAGGGGAAGTAAAACCGAGCCGAACATCGCGGCGGGCCCGCGACTGCAGCATGTCGAGTCATACGCCGCCAAACTCTTCGGCCGCACCGAGTCTGAAGATGATCCAGAGAATCACATTCGCGACTTTTGACTGCCGCACTCATGCAACGTCGCTCTCAACGAACGCTTCGCCGTAAACGCAAATGCCGGGCGCGCTGGTTGAACGCCCTCTTGCTGATGTCTTTGTTCGTCTTCGCTGGGCGTTCTGACTCCTGTGACTCTTGCTCCCAGCATGAATGTACGGCACGAGCGCACCCCACATAAACGTCCCGCTAAGGCGAGTAGATTAGCGACCATTTTGCGAATTAAATTTTTTAGCCCACACACTCGTGCAATTATTTCGTGGGGTGTTGACAGAGCTGCAGCCGACAATTCTGCGGCGCAGCGCATCGCGCACATGAGCTCGGGCTACTGGATACCGTAGCATTCTTTGCCATTTGCGCCCAGTCAAGCCAGTGGAGAGAGGGGCGTTTTCAGGCGTATATGACACCCCCCCACCCCTCGCTGACCCCTTGCACCCGGGGCCCACGGCCGCCCGCCCCCCTGTTGCTACGCCACTGCCTGCTACCACCGGTTAATTCGCCTACGTCATGTCCTCAGCGGTCAGCGCTCTCCTCTGGGTCGTCTGCACAGATATCCGCACAGCAAGACCAGTTCCCGGTACACAGCTGTGCCATCAACGCGGATATGCGCGCCTCCACCGCTGACCCCTGCCCCCCCCCCCCCATGGGGTCGCCCCTCTCCCCGTTATTGCTTTTTGGAAGGGATGAGAAGCGAGGAGAAAGTTCATATCAACAAGGGACTGAGGCAGCGGTGCCCTTTATCCCCGCTTCTGTTTATGATGTACATGGTGAGAATGGAGAGAGCGCTAGAACGAAGTAATATCGGGTTTAATCTCTCATACAGACAGGCGGGTCCAGTAGTAGAGCAGCAACTCCCAGGTTTATTTTATGCGGACGACATTGTGTTGCTAGCTAACAAGCAAAGTGATTTGCAACGTCTGGCTAATATCTGTGGACAGGAAGGCAACAATTTAGGTTAGAAATTTAGTGTTAGAAAATCAGGTGTTATGGTATTCAATGGAAACAGTGAACAGACACAGGAGATACAGGGCCAGGAAATACCTCGGATAACAGAATATAAATACCTCGGTATATGGATAAACGAGGGCAATAGATATATGGAAACACAGGAAAAAATCATAACAGTAAAGTGGAAGAGAAATGCAGCCATAATGAAGCACGGAGCGCTATGGGGATACAATAGGTACGAGGTCCTCCGAGGTATGTGGAAAGGTGTAAGGGTTCCAGGACATACATTTGGAAATGCGGTAGTTTGCTTCAAATCAAGCGTACAATCAGGACTCGACGGGAACGAAAGGTCAGTGGGTCGCCTCGCATTGGGCGCTCTCGGAAAGACTACAAATGAAGCTGTGCAGGGTGATATGGGCTGGACTAGTTTGGAAGTTAGGGAAGTTCGCAGTAAAATTGAGTATGAAGAACGGAGGAGGAATATAGAAGAAACTAAATGGGCTGGGAGAGTGTTCAGGTATCTTCACAGGAAAAACATTGATTCACAGTGACGGAAAAGAGCTAGGAAGCTTACCAGCAAGTATGCGACCTGTAGGGTGGGCAACACAGCAACAAAGAAGGTCAAGTGGAAAGTCAGAGAGGCTGAAATAATCTCATGGGTGGCGGCAATGGAAAAGAAACCTGCCATAAGTAACTACGTAAAAGGACAAAACAAAATCAGGAAAGAAACCATTTGTGATAACTCAAAGGGAAGCTCATTACTTTTCGAAGCGAGATCGGAATGCCTTAGAATACGCACCTATAAAGCGAGATATAAGAAGAAGAAGCATGTGCTTGCTGCGGTAAAGCTAGGGAAACGACGGAGCATGTTTTATTAGAATGTGATGACGTCTACCCAGCTGTCGATTTAGGAACCACTGGCCTCCTTGAAGCCCTTGGGTTCAGCAGGAGCAGTGGTAAAGCAAACATGTCAGCAATAGGCATTAGTAAGAGGCGATTGGAGGATTGGTGGAAGAAAAGGAGGGAAACGACAAAAGACGGAGACGTACAAAAGCACAGTTCGCAATAGGGGATCAGAAAATTTGGGCGCGATTGTTCAGAGCGTTTTTTCTTCTTTTTTTCATTGTTTAACCTAGGTGGGACATTAGGCACTATAATAGCAAGAGATTGGTGGCGCAACCCACCGCCCCTTTCCGAAGGGGATGCTCATAACATCCATCCATCCATCCATCCATTGCTATGTCGCAGTGCCAGCTAAGTTGCCTCCCGTGCCAGTTGCCTTCACCGAACGACCAGACCCTCCTACGAGCACTAGCGCCATTCTGCCCGATCAGCCCGTAGCCAGCTCACGATGCACCCCGTCTTGTTGCGGCGCCTGTTTCTCGAAGCTCGACAGGCGTAACTATTAGGTAGCGGGGCGTTGTCAGCAGGCTGCAGGCGTCCGGTAGACTATGGCAACCAGGCAGAGAAGAGATGATTTCTAGTGCGAAACTTGCACTGTTTATTCAATGGTTCATGAAAGATGTAAAAGAATAGAATGAATGATGAGAATTACATTGCGAGGCCCCTTAAATAGGCCCACTAAAATTGTAGGTGGGATCTTGCTCCCGTCAACGTCACGTGGCATGCACTGAGTCTCCCTCGTTGCTTTGCGGCTGCTCCTTTTCTCCTGTATGTTCTCGTTGTTGCTTTTTTCGGCTGCTCCCTCTTTCCTCGGACAGTTCACGGAAATGGTTTTCACGCACACACACAAAGGGGCCTGTGAACACTGCGGGGCGCCCGCCAGACCGGCAGCTACTCGAGACAACCATAGCGCATTAGGAATCCACCCTCCGTTTCGATGAGGCATGGTGGTTGAGCATCCCTTTTGCCCGGGGTATTACACGCTGTGATGGGTGGTGCGCGACATGGTGCGGTGGTCGGGACGGAGAGGAGCAGACGACAAGGAGTGCGCGCGCCGAGGCGAGTTCCGTGCTGGAAGGAGGAAAACGACGACGCCTAAGAGCGTCCGGCACGTGAACGCGCGGCACAAGAGAAGGAATTAAACGAAGAAAAGCCAACCAATTAGGAAAGACCACGGGGCGTCAGACAGCCAATCGGAGAATGCCTAATCGGCCAGAGAGAAGAAAAAGCGTGGTGCGCTGGCAGAGCAGGCGAGACGCAGAGGAGACGCCGGGAGAGTTCCAGGAAGCGACGCCAGGAGGAGGTCAACCACCGGACCGGGAGTTGAAGACGGGCCGTCGGGTTCCGGACCCGAGCCACCAGGACTTCACCCGACCGGAGGCTCCTGCCAGCCCGTTCCTGTGCGGTGGCCGTTTACCCGAGCGTGCCGCCAGCTGCTCAAAGCCGGCGAGCTCCTGTGCCCGTGGGCAGGACGAGACCAGTCGGGCTACGGGCCCGATTTCTACGCCAGCTGCCCAGCCAGAACGCCGCCCCCCTCTGTCGTGCCGCCTGCTGCCCGAGGCCGGCGTTCGAGCTTCTGTGCCCGTGGGCAGGACGAGAGCAGTCGGGCTACGGGCCCGGGCTCTGCACCCAGCTGCCCTGCCAGAACGCCGCCGCCGTCTGCTCGTGCCGCAAAGCCGCCTGCTTTACCTGTACAAGCCAGAGCTGGTGCGCTCCGGTCGCCCGGTCAACCAACTTACACCACGACCTTTGGTGAGACCGGTGCAACTTCTTTCGTCAGCTTGTCGCCGCGTCGAGACTGTTATGTGTCCCTGCCATTGTGGCAAGCCAGGAGTCGCGCACTAGTCAGCTTCATACTAGCCCCAAATGTGTGTCTTACTGTCGTGATGTCTATTTGAGTGTTTCTTTTATGTTTTCCATTTTCTTCTATTTATTTTTAGCCTCTTTTTAGTTCCATTAAAAGTTTATGTGTGTTTTCGAAACCAACGGCTTTGTCCTCAATTGGGTTCTCGGAGGCTCCGCCTAAGAGAACCATCAGAACCTTTGAGTGCACGAACCTCCGTCCCATATTTGGGCATCACACACGCCAACCGTAACAGTCTCCAGCTGCGCCGGATCGTTATCACCTCCGGACAGGGGGCGCCACGCCACCTGCAAGGCACGCTTCGTGGTCCTTCCAATGCTTCAACAGAATTGTTCGTGTGCGTACCCACGTGCCCTGCAACGCTGCCACCAGCGCCGTCGACGCACCATTCGCCTCACCAGTTTCACCATTTCTCCGTCTTCAAGACGTATTTGCCAACTGACATCTCGTTAACTTGCCCCGCTCCTACCCCCAGAGAGCACAGAACGCGCTCTCGATCTGGACCGGGCTGGGCGCCGTAGCCGCAGTGCCGCTCTCCTAAATAAATTTAGGGACCACATCACGCCTCGTCGGCCATCGTGGCGTATTCCTCCTACACCATTCCACGCACAGTAACGAATTTTTGGCCCTAATTTCGCCTTGATGCTTTTTTATTTGTTGTTCATGTGGTTTGATTTCACGCTTACTGGTTTTGCTTTCATATAGTCTCTAACACTTAGGGAGGGTTCTCTGAAGAGCGGCGCATATTGTCAAGGATGGGAAATTTTACTTCATGCAGGTAGCTACTGTCACTGAAGAAACGCTATTATGTTATCACTATTGCGCCAATTGCGCTCATTGTATTAGAAACTTCGTAAATGTTGTCGCTTCAATGGTCGTCTAATTGGATTGTGTGAGAGACAGGAGTGCAGTGCATTCTGGAACCTACTCGAACTCTATCAACTGCTGTGGAACATACACATGGTACATTTATTTCCAGCGGACGATCTCAAGCAGTGTGATTAGATTCAACGATCGCTGACAGTTTTGGTCGCCGTTCTGGTCATCAAGGTGTTGCTTATCTTTCTGAGCACAACGTCACCCTGTAAAGACGACATACATTAGCATAACTTTTCGTTTACGTCGCTTAGCACTTTTTAAAGTCGGTGTTTGTGTGCCCGTCACTTATGAGAGCGAACGGCCGGTTAACGAGACGATCGTCGCAGTGGTGGCCAATTGTGAATGACACTTGCGTATCACAATGGCACGTGGTCACAAAAACGTTATTCCCCTCGAATTGTTCGTAAGAGCAAATTTTAGCGTATCCTTATGCTGGACGTATTATTAGCGAAGGCGGCCAGGCAAAGGCTAACAACACTTAGGAATACTGCAGCTTTGTGAATTCGGCCTCAGAATTTTAATGAATATGGATGCAGTTCTATTCTTCTCACACATCCGTTCGGCTAGCGTTTATGCTGTACGCTGTCATTGCGCGGTAAAAATGTTGTGAATGAGATTTTGCGCATGTCATTGCCTACTTCCTTGGGCAATGGCCATTTTTCGGCCCAAATACAAGAGAATTGATTTTTCGTACTAAGAGCCAACGCAGATAGTTTTAACGTTGAAGTCACCCGCCGTGTTGCTATTATTGGAGGACTTCTTACTACTGAAATGTATTATAGCCTGGGTTCTAACCTAATCACTTTGGTGCAGTTTATTTCCCCTATAACTTGTAAATAGTTTTTGAGCCTCGAAGTTGATCATTTTGTGGCTTAATTTGAAATAGATGCTGCTGTTTCATGTGACTGTGCCAGCTACTCGTCATACAGTTCTTGATCCACTTATTGAGTGACTACTTCGGTCTTCCGGTGCAATTAATAAAAACGTGAAATTATGTTTCTTATTCCGTTAAACAAATTGAAAGTAGCTATGTACTCTGAGTGAAAATACAAGAATGAGTCGAGAAACGGCGCGGCCGACAGGGTTGCATTCTCAAGGATTTCAATGTGACGAGGTGTTTGGTGCGCACTAACCTCCTAGTAGACTAGCGTTCTGATGAGTAGGACTGTGCGTAGTTCTTTTAAAGTTTACACGAAGACGTTGCATGAGTGGCAGAATAGGCAAAGTGTAAAAACAGTATCGATTATTTTCCTTTTCGAGCGAGGAAGAAAAGAACGCTTTGTTAGTGTTGGTGTTTGTCGGCTGCAGCGAGGTTTTAGCAGACCCCACGGAGTTATTTCTATCGACTCCTGTGGCATTTCATAAGTGGCCCGTACCATTTCAGTAATCCTTCTCTGAATGGCGCAGGAGGCTCCCCAACGTAGCGCAAAGCAATACCGTTCCCCAAATGCCGAACAGCAGCGTGCGTGGGCACGCATTGTCACGTTCTACAGGTTCGTCGCGACTTTGTAGAAACTCGGTGGAAGAAAAATAAAAACAAAAACAATATGGAGAACGTATCTCTAAGAAAACAGTGGACATGTCTAGCAGAAGGAAACTTTAGATAAATGTCGGGGCACATTTCCCTTCGACGTACGTTCTAGCAGCTCGAAGCCTGCATACTGTGCGTTGGGTGCCCTGTTACCCCTGCCACCGTTCGTTACAGGGACGGGGTTTCGGCGACCTTCAACTGTGTCAGCTTGGAACTCGAACCAGACTGACCATCGGAGAAGGTGCCTTGGTCGGACTGTACTTCGGCGGGAAAACCAACTCTCGCGAATATCGAGAGGAGCGCATTCACCATTTCCACCGAACTAAGTTCTTTAGAAGGGACCGCTTCGGGGAACTTAGTAGCGGGGCAAAAAGCTGTCGAATTGTTACAGGATGCCGAGATTGTTACTGGAAGTGAGCCTACCGTGTCGCCTACAAGCGGACGAAAGGGCTCAATGATGATCGGCACTAGCTTCATTGATGCTCTACCTTTTTTAACCGGCTTCCCCACGCACTGACATATGTCGGAAGTTCTTGCAAATTGCTCTGCGTCGCGGAAACAACCTGCCGAATAATACTACTGTAATAGTCGATCCTTACTTTTCTTAACACCTAAGTGACCCACCCTAGAGCCTCAGTGCGACAAGCGTCAGAGATCCTGTCGATGAGCCTGAGGCACGACCAGGTGGTGAAATGTGACGCCCCTGCGATCTATATACTTCCGGTACAGTGGATCTCCTCTTTCATAAAAATTCACATTTTTCACTGCAACACCTTCGTTTATAGTTCGCTTCGGCTGTTCCGCGCCGCTTTCATGTACATGCCTTACCGCTTGGCTCCTCTCTCATATCTCACTAAATCTTTCTCTCTTACTATTTGTCTTTCTCTCTTACCCGTACAGCGCTGCGCAGGTGCCCTCGCATGAGAGGCAGTAACGGCGCTTTACTTTTCTCTTCTCATTTTCCACCAAAATCACTAAGAGGCTGCACTGTAAACGAATATAAACCCACCTGGGAGTTTTTAACAGGTGATGTGCCCTAAAACCTCCCCTCCTCAAATATTTACTCCGATGTACGGGAGCAAAACAGCGCCATTCCCTCGTTTCACTCCGCTGGCTAGCTGCGGGAGTATTAGGGCGACATGACGCGATTTTACTCCGTTTCAAAATATTGTTCTCCCGTGAAACTCCGACAAGGAGTTTTAAAAAACTCCCCTCCGCCGAAGCAGGTTGGTCACGTAGCGCTTCCCATGAGGCTGTGCGCCTTGCCAGCGATTGGGCGCGTTCGGCGGAGTCGGCAGTGCTCATGGCTAACGGTTTGTTTACATCTGTGAAGTGTCGTTCCGTGACTGCGTTTCGTCAATTTGTTTCCCGTATTTGCTTCCAGCAAGTGTTATAGGCATGCCTGAAGCTCAGTGTATCTCAGCTTTAAGTACGTTAGCTCTGATCACTTTGCTAACAACGATGAATGCAAGAGCAACGTTTTCAAGTGCAGAAAAAGGCTTAGGTATACCTCGAAGCTGCTCACTGGCTCGTGATGTCGGCTGAGGTTCTGACTGTGTTTTCGTGCTGCGTGGCCCTGGCTTGTGTTCTTCACTACGTGAAATACGACTTTTATGTCCTTTTGGGTATATGCTGCAAACGTCCGGTGTAACGTTTGAAACGACCGCGCAGCAACGGGAAGAGCAGCCACTGTTCGAGCGACGACGTCCGTGCTAGTTGCATATGAATGGTGTATACCCCAAGTTCGTTGCGGTGCTGTATTGCCAGTGAGAAAGACCGGAGTGCAAGCAACTGTTCTTATGTATCTGTGAACGGATATTCTCGCCCGAAGAAAAACGGTAGGACATAAGTATGCGTACTGTAAATAAAGCTTCTTATTGAGCGATGTGAATCGAATTGTTATCGCGCATATAGGTTTTGGTCAAGTCGTTGCTTCCGATATTGCATTAACATTACGCTCTATCCGAGACACTGAGTTAAACGCATGCCTGCTGGCTCCGAGTTTAAGGATTCACTCGACAGATCAGCGATGTAGCTCCTTTTCACAACCGAGACGAGATTGCTTGGACGCAGAGCAAGTAGTGCGGTGTATAAAATGTATGACTGCGCATTTTTCGGTGTTACGTCGGCTGCTGCGGGTCATGTTCACAGTTAATAATTTCTTGCTATGCTACCACTATATCGCAAAAATTTGATTTTGCTATGAAGCACACGCACTTACATTTTTCTTGCTACTGTAACTAACGCACTACTTTTTGACCGCGAACGCCGGCGGTGTGCGAAGTCGCTTCCGCACTCACAGAATGGCATGATAATTTTGAAAAATTACGCTGTTAACTTTTTTCTCTCACTATTCTGGATTAACAGTTTTGTGTTGATTATGGCACTCTGTTAATTTCAGAGAGGCAGATCTCGTATGAACGAGAATGTGAGTCGTAATTCTGAAAACAGCACAGCTGCTCCCTAGGCGGTTTCGAGGCACACAGTATCGTGGCTATATATACTGGCACCGTTGCCTCTTGAGTATCGCGTGTACGTGGGATGTCTTTCAAATTTCTGCATTGGGCGTTTCTGAAATGTTTGTGTATGTCATGATATATGTGCTTTCATTGACTTGTTTCGTCGAATATGATGCGGTCTCGTGTGCGTATTTCGAAATTTGACCCGCAGCCTCTGTATGTAAAGATGTTCGCGCAAACTCACGCGATGCCTCTTTTTATACTCCCGTCGCACCTCGAAAAAGCTCCGTCCATTTAAAAGCAAAAAATAAAGAAAAGACAGAAAAAAAACTCCCATCATTCCACGCAAAAATTCCGCTCGCACGGAGTAAAAATTCTACTCCGATCATACGGAGCATAATAAACTCCGAACCGGGGGGTCGCTAGAGGACAAGCGTTATACTCCCAACTCGGAGTTATTTCCGTTTACAGTGTGGGGTCCTTGTTTGGCTCGGACAAAAGGAAGGCGAACTACCTACCTCTAACAGCCGCTGTAGGCCTTCCGATGTAGGCGCTACAAACAAATCTGGGGACTGCTCTTCCAGTAACTCGGCTGCTGCCACTACCGGGACGTCTGCCTGTGCGGATTCAAATTTCTGCGGTTCCAACACGGCAGCATTCTCGATCTCCGCTTTCTGAGGTTTCGAAGAGCCATCCACCTCACTTCATGCTCTTTCCGCGACTGCTCTTGTAGTTATCTAACGAACTTTCGATCTCTTTAGTGCAATCACGCTAGCCTTCCCGAATATTAGCCCTTTCTCGCGCCGAATCTGATCCGACCTACTTGAGAACAGCTAAGGGTACTGGGGAGGAAGCGTCGGCGATACGGCAGCTTCCGTCTCAAGTGTGCCGAAAGTACCATTAATAGATAGCTTTGCGACCGGAAGGCATGTACTGTGAGCTTCTACAACTTTCTTAATCCAAGTGCATTCACCCGTGAATATTTCAGGCTCCACATAAGCGCTGTGAACCACGTCCACAGTAGGCGAGGAGTCGCGCAGTACACGACAGGGTTTCCCGTTTACAGCAGCAGCAGCTTCGTGTTCTCGTCATTGCAACCGACCGATAAAAACACTACTTATGCCTTGTTACATTGCGCAGCAATGTGCCCTGGTTTGTGACAGTTGTAGCAAATAAAGGGTTTCCTCACTTCCAATTTCTTAACTTCAGGGGTCCCTTCCGACCAGGAAGTTTTACATTTTGGGGTACCCGCAATAATAGGCTCGTGGTTTCTTTTTTTCGGCCGGCCGAACCTGAAATTAGGATAGCCTTTTAGACCATCGCTGACTTCACGGTGCCGACGCGTCACAAATCCCTCGGCTAATTCAGCGGCTCTGGCTATCGTGCTAACTTCTGGCTTGTCTTGAACCCAACACTTCGCGTTCTCAGGTAACCGATTATAAAATTGTTCAAGTGCAAATCACTGAACAACCTTCGTGTGATCACCATAGGCTTTTTATTCCTTGAGCCATTTTTCCTTTTTTGACATAAGCTTATATGCAAACTCAGTATAGGACTCATTCCTAGCCTTTTCCTTTCGCGGAAATTCTACCTTTCTAAGCAAACTTCCTAAGCAAATTGAACTTTACCCAATCATAATTCTCAGCTTCCTCTCTGATTAAGCGAGCTTATACGTCCATTGCCTCGCCCGGTAACAGTGTGAGCAGACGCTGTGGCCACGCTTCACGGGAGAATTGTTGCTTCTCGCACGGCCCCTCGAAATTCAAAAGGAACAAACCAATGACGTCTTCGAGCTTAAAGGGCCGAATTAGCTCTGTCATTTTTAATGATACGCGCTCTTCTGCACTGTGTTCTTCGCTCGTCTGACATGCTGCTCGAGCGCGTTCCATTTCAAGCTCGAGTCGCTTCAATTAAAGTGCGTGTTCCCTTTCCTGCCACTCCCGCTCTTTCCGTTCTTTACGTTCTCGTTCTTCACGTTCTTTTTGTTCTTTGCGTTCCTGTTGTTTATGCTCTTCTGACTGACGTTATGCAGTTTCCCTATCTCAAATGATCTACAGGCATTCTGTAAGCTCATCATCCTCAGCCTTTAGAGCAAGACTAGTTTCAATGAACTGTGGGTTTCGGAGCGCATCAGTGACATCCAGGTGTAACTCCTCCGCCAGGTCCAACGACTTGGGTTTACGCAATGATTTCAAATTTATGGCTCTTTTCAGTGCTGCTCTCTCTACTGTACGGCACTATCTTGCCGCAACGTAACTAGATGACCCTTGCAGCCAAGAATCCAGCGTAACCATCGCAAACTCAGCGTTCAGTTGCGACTTGGTAGACGAGGCTCGTAGCTCCATATCCCTCCGCTGCTTACCACTTGTTACGGCTGCCACCATTCGTTACGGGGACGAGGTTTCGGCGACCTTTAACAGCGTCTACTTGGAGCTCGAACCAGATTGACCATCCGGCAGGGAAGACGAGATGATGTAAAAACAGATAACAGAAGTTTAATACATCATTACGGCGAAAATCGAAAATCGTTCCGCGTGCGTGCTCCTGCACGCATGGGCAGTTAACGTGTATCGTGGCGTCTTGCTGGCCTTCTTATATATCGTACGCCATCCGGGAAACCTCATTCTCTCTTGCTCCCTGATTGAGGGCCTTGTCAGCACACTGGTCAACCCACACAGATGGATTCGGTGAGAAACCACTTCCCGGTGTAGAGGAGGTGAACGTAGGAAAAAGGGTAGTAAGATCTACACTGGTGCTTAATCCCGTCGCACACGCCCCTTGGACAATTATTTTCATGCTGACGAGTGTGACGAGTAGGCACGTCGTCTCAGGCACTTGGAGTACATTTCCTTCACCGCCGCGTACAGTGAACCGTAACAGTCCTTATCCTAATAAAGAAGTCGAGAAAAGCTTTTGGTACACTCTCTTCTCGCTCTCTTTAAACTACTGAGTTACGTCTGTTTAATATCCTGCACCTTATAGCTCAAGCGTTCAGTGCTTGCAAATGTGACAGGTTTATTGCTCATTCGGTGGCCGTAAGGTTTTTTTCGCAACACCGACTCTCCGAATGGTCTCCCATGCAATATATGCTCTGCGCCGTGCCACTGACAGGTACCGTTAGTTCTCGAGCGCAGACTGGGGCAGAATTTACTAAGCAAACTTGGGAAGAAATTTTGGCTCAAGAAAAATTAAAAAGAGGCGTATTCACAAAGCAAAAACTGTTCGTAAGATCAGCAAGCTTGCAATGCCCTACCCTGCAAATATGAGCGCTGTATTCGAAAAATGCGCATGTATAAGGGTAGCAGAGGTCCGAACGTCAGTACGTGCGCCAATAGTAAGCGTAAGTCGATACACAAAACCTAAGCAGCCGTCGCAGATGACTTAAGAAGGAATTTGTAGCTGTATGTGGATGTAGCATTCTTAAGAACATAATTATGTCCCCCTGCGCGGCTCGAGCTGGCCCAGGTAAGCGTTGGAACGTGCTCTTGCGGCTGATCGACCAGAGGCCGCAACTGATAGCTGAGAATGACGCGTCCTTATGTCTCTGTGGCGCGCTGTGATTATCATCTCGAAGTGTATGGAGCTATTTCAGTGCATAGTTGTATTTAGCCTGCGCTGCTGTGCAAGACAGTAACATTAAAGCTGTGCGGCGAACTTCTGCCTGTCTGATAGGCTGTGTTTCTGTATGCGCGAATAGCCTGTATTTTCATACTCATCATGACACTCTATTGGGTATTATCATTGATTTATATTGAGCGCTTCTAGAACACGATAGCTATCGTATTCTTTCTATAAATTGAGCTTTCTCTTGCTCATAGGGTTGCGGATGATTATCATCCGCAGCCCTATCTGCCGATCTGCATAAATCGATCTGCATAAAGATCTGCCGTAAATTCAACTAACTGTGTCTCCCACGAGAGGCCCTTCCTTAAACCATGCTGATTATGAAAAAGGAATTTGTTAATGACAAGATGTCTGTAAATCTGCGAAGCGATAATATGTTCGAGCAACTTGCATGGAATGCATGTCAAGAAAATGGGATGATAGTTCTCACAGGAGTTCCTGTTGCTATTTTTAAATACCGGTATACCTTTCTCCATCCTCCAATCTGTGAGAATGTGGCCAGTTGCAAATGACTGCCTGAATATGTGAAGAATAATTTTGCTTGATATTTCTACGGTATTCTTTAAAATATTTGAGTTTGTACCATATGCGTCATATGAAGCAGACATCTTAAGGTTATTTATGAGAGAAGAAACGCCCTCCAAAGTGAATTCAATAGGTTCCATGTATTAGTAGCGAAATTTTGAAACACAAGGTAGATTTGAAGTGTCCTCCTGTGTAAATGCAGAGCTGAAGAATGAATTTCGCTGTCTGGAGTAAGAATATTTCTGCTATTTTGCAATGGACACCAGATCGGATTTGTTGTTAGGCTTTATTATTTCCCAAAATTTGGCTGGATTCGTCTTAACTAGCCCAGTAAGCTTTGCTGTCGTCTTCCGTGCTGTTAGCCACAGCCTTCTATTATATTGCGCATAGCTTCATTTCAGCACTGAATCAATCGAAGCGGCAGTGCCTGTGCACACGGTTTTGCTCATATTTTGGCATACGGTGTGAGCGAACGTATGAAGGGTGGCAATACTGTCTATGATATGAAGCGAAACGCCAAATGCGATGGCATATAAAAAAATCGCGAATAAAATCGCGTACCACCATTCATATGAAAATAATGGGGACTGTACGAACAAGAGTGATGCTGTGAAATAAAATAAGCCTCATGAACGGAACAAATAATTATTGGATGAATCCAAACACACGCAGAGACATATATATATATATATATATATATATATATATATATATATATATATATATATATATATATATATATATATATATATATAACCACACTGAGACGTATCACTGGAGACGCTTCCTTTTTTTCGGTAAAAAAAAACGCGCAGAATAATGCTCATAACGACGACCCTACGTTTTTGTTTTTTCCTCCTCTTACTTAAGAAGCCCTTCGTATAGGTGTGAATTCAACACAAGAATTTCCTTCCAGCCGGTGACGATCTTACGGTACTCCGCGCCGGCTGGGCAGTAGTCAGGTCAACATGACGCTTGAAAAGGCCTGCCAGAGTGGCCTGGTATCGCCAAGCGAACTATGTGAAGCGTGTACTTATAAGCGCGGTCCCTAACATACTTCATATCAGCAAAATCATCGTTTGCGTCACTCGAATTATGCTGCCTTTCCTGCTCTCCGGGTGGCGCGCAGTTGGAAATCTTTATTTACTGCTCTTGCAGGAAGCTACTACATATGCGTTTAACTATACGTGCAAGTGCACATCATATATATGGATTGTACTGAAGGACTAAACGAGCTTCACATCAGGGCAGTGGTAATTGCCGTGTAAGTGTAAGGGCCAAGTAAGTACGTAAAGTCACAGCGCACGTTTCCGCAATTCCTCAGGCTTCGACTCTGCATTATGGATATTTCCGGCTTCACCTGTTTTAGTTACCAGCAAGAAAAGTGGAAAAATACTTATCGAGAAAACGGTCAGGCAAGGAGACACAATCTATCCATTTATATTCATTACATCCTTAGAAGTACACATAGAGTTTCTCACTACATTACCTAGAGGGAAATCTGGCGCTGCTGCACTGTGGTATGCATGGGAATGCCGGTATATTGTGGATTCGGATTGGCATCGTTCTCGTAGAGACAGGACACCTTGAAGACGCGCTTGGCAAATACCGTTCCGTCTGTCACAATGATTCACCTTCTACTAAAACAGCACGTGAAAAGCTGTTTTAGCTTTATTGTTACGCGAAAACATGTTTTGTTTAACTATGAGAACTTGTTATTGTATGTACGACTACATGTTACGTAAAAAGTATCAGCGTGCCGCTAAACTTGGAGGACAGACGACAAGGTTCGCGCTCGCTTTGAAACAGTTGGCCGTCTGTTCTTGCTTTTCTTCGCTTGGTCATGCATTGTGGGTGAGTAAAGATGTAATATGTGTGAATGGAAGCATTTTATGAAGATTTTACTTTGAGAGCGCGTTATTTGCGTAGCCATAGCCACGTTTTAGACGAAGCCTTTTACAACACCAGCCAACACGAGCCTCGCAGACACATATACCGTCATTCCCATGACGGCACGGTGCCCCCTTAAGAAACTCCCATAGACGGTGGCGCCAGATTACCCTCTAGGTGTTATAGTGAGAAACTCTATGGAAGTACACTATTAAAACAGTTGCACCCTTTGGGGCGTATACTTGTCCGACAACAATAATGGTCATCTGCCTTGCTTGCGTTTCCTTTCTTGGAAACTCAGCGCTCGCCACTTTCCTATTGAGAAAGTTGTGTCATGCTGATAACGCGCAAGCCGTTCGTGACTTGGAAGTACAGAGGTTCCAGCGTTAAAGAAAGGAAATACGGGCAAGACAGATGATGATTATTGTATAACAAGATAAGCCCCAAAGGGTGTCAATTTTTTTTAAGAGTGTATTCAAGCTATTAGACTGGGAAGGATCAAGAACGATCATCAGCGGCGAATACTTCAACAACTTCCAGCTTGCACATGACATTGTCCTGTTCAGCAATGGTGGAAACACAGTTCAACAATTTACTCAGGACCTTAAAGGGCCCCTCACCAGGTCTGGCAATTTTGAGCTGACAAGCGCAGAGCATACATTGCGCGATAACGATCGTGTCTGCAAAGTATTACATCGGTACGCGCCGCGGAAAGACCTGAAACTTCAAGCTGGACGCCGTTTTTCCTTCTCCTCGCGGCCGCCGCGCTCCTAGCCGGACGGTGACGTAATCGTGTCCCTGCGCCTACATAGTCGTGTCCGCAGTGCGACGTCGCTCATGGTGGCACGTGACTTCGAGAATTATTCAAGCCATCATCTGTTATCTGTGCGATCTGTTGCTTGAATTGACGAATTGAAGTTTAGAGAAATAATAAAATACACAAACGGAATCTCTGCGTGTTTTTTTTTTGTTTTACTTCACACCGAAGCAAGACAGATGCACTTCTGCTTCGTCTTCTTGTTCCCACGGTCGTGCGGTCACGTGCACAGGTTCAGAAACTATGCCATTTTCTACAGTGTTCCAGCGGGTGATAATGCTCTGCGATCCGCTTGTTCTGCCTCAGTATTCGTATAGCACTGAATTATACCGCTAGTCATGTTTCCTTGCGCACAGCGCGCAAAATCGTGCGCTGCGCGAACGAGACAACAGCTCGCGCGCAACGCCGTCGGCGGAAGTGCGTAGCGCCAAAAAACAAGGGAGGAAAAAGAATGAAGGCGGGCCTTTCACGTATGCGTCATGTGATCCGCGAGATCCGGTATGGGAGAACGCAGGGAAAGAGAGAGAAGTGGTTCTTGTGGGGAAGGAGCAAAGGCTACATCTTCTGCAACCTATGCGGGAGCACGGCTCAGCGCCAGAAGGGTGGGGGAGATGGGAGTAAAAGAAAGAGAGGGTAGGAGGGAGAAAGGTAGAATGTCAAAAAATTTCGCTTGCGTAGGCTAGACGGGGCGAGTGGAGAGAGCGTCATGCTTGGCAGTGGAGCCCGCTTGCTGAAATAATGTGTTTGCGACACTGAAATATTTCTATTCCGGCTATTAATGACCCGATTTGAACAACTTTTGCGGCAGAACGCTCCGTAGAGGACACGTAACAACTTCCAGCGTATAACCAAAATTTGCTATGGGGCCTGGTGAGGGACCCTTTAACGAAGAAAGTGTAAGAATGGGTTGAAAAATCATATGCCGAAGGCAAAGTTAATCTTGAATAACCTGTCTAGCGACCATGAGTTCATGATCGGCAGTCAGCCTCTGCAGTATGCACAGGAGTAAAATTATCTAGGCCATTTACTCATATGCAACCCTGATCATGAGACGGAAATTTACAGAAGTATGAAAATGGGTTGGAGTGCACGCGGCCGGTATTACCAAATCGTTACCGGGAGCGCCCCCCCCCCCCCCCACTCACCGCTGTCGTTGAAAAGTATACAATCATTCCATTCTTCAAATACTATCGTATGGGGCAGAAAATTGGAGGTTAACAATTACCATTGAGAATAGGTTAAGGACCGCTCAAACAAGCAGTGGAATGAAAAATGTTAGGAATAATGCTAAGACAGAGGAAGAGAGCGGTGTAGATCAGAGAGCAAAAGGGGGTAGTGGTAGTTGAAATTAAATGGAAAAATTGGAGCTGAGCAGGCCGGGTAATCCGTAGGACAGATAATCGATGCTCCATTAGAATACAGAATAGGTGCTAGGGGAAAGGAAGCGCTGTCGAGGTCAGCGGAGAATTAGGTCGGGTAATGTAATCAGGAAGTTTTCAGGCGTAACTTGAAATCAGCTAGCACAGGTCAGGGGTTATCATTTAATGGATGGAAGGGACCTTCGTCCTGCAGTGAACATAAAAGTACGCTGATGGCGTTTTACAGCATCCGAAATTCGTTCGTAATTGTAACGGACCGCTGCTCTTGAACCTCAGTTCTCTTCGTACTACGAGTCCGCATTCGCATGTTTACAGAATGGTATCGGACGGCAATTGGATTCCACCACTCGCACCTTCGCATAGTACTATATGTGCAGTGACTGCACTGAATAAAGTGCGTAAGTGTCGCAAGATCAACGACTTGAACAGATTTGATGCGAAACCAGCTAGAACGTTGAACCGCTATGGGCTTATGTGTACGGTGTTGCGCCGTATTCTGACGTGTACTTGAGCGTGTGTTCTTATGAGGCTGGTAAACTTATGGCAAAGTTGGCGCTGAGCATCATGGTGATGTTGACTGACCAGTCGTAACTTCTATGAGGTGCCACACTGGCTATGACAGACTACGTAGTCAGGGGCTCCAGGTTCTGACGTCACCAAGCTATGATTGTTTACCTGTCTCCAAAATTGATGCGCACTCTCCTTTCTGTGCTCCACCTCTGTCGGAATACGGCCGCCTGTACCTGCAAAACAAACTCTTGACCGCATGCGAGGCATCGTCATGTTTTATCAGCTGAGGAGAAGTGAAGAAACGATGAACGCTGATAGGATCTCAAAGGATGATAGGCAGCGGCACTTGCACATGCAGATGTTACGAAGAGAAGTCTTATGTCCTAAGTTGCGAGTGTCGGTTGCCACGGCTTTTTGCTGCATTTCTTTTTAAGGACTGCTTTGATAGCGCTCTGTGCCCTCGAAATTGATCCTATACGAAGGGAGCCCGAATTTCGTCGTTGTTTGGCAGTCGACGACATGGGCCGGTATATTGTAGCGATGCCTTTTCCGATTCTATGCTTTTTCAGGCATTTCGCGCATGGCCAGTGGTCAGAGCGACGGTCTGCCCACATTATCAACGGGATCAGGCGGCTGTGTGTGGTGCATGATAATAGCATAGAATAAGGCATAAGGCATCGCTACAAAATAGCGGCCACGGTCAACCAGCATCTTATACGGTGCCGGCTGCCGAGGGAGCTCACATTGAGCTTATGCGCGGCATTAGTACCGCACCTGCACCTTTGTGCAGCGCGATCACATACCATACTGGTTAATGTACGGGTGCTGGTCGCCTTGCGTTGAGGCCATATGAACTGTATATTATGCAGCATTCTTTTTTTTCCCTTCCCGTAAGTAGTATCGAAATACATACATTTAGACAATAGATACATTCAGTAAATAATACATTAGTAAATACATTTTGTAATACGGTGGTGCTGGTGAGGTACAGGCGGCTTTAGCATAGCAGACCTGACCGGCAATAGCTCCGACTGAGCGTCTCTTTCTGTGCCAGATGTGTCACCATGTACCCACCAGTTCTGTGTGTCGCAGAAATCTAAGAAGAATGCGTAGCACTTCTACTGCCATTCTTTAGACGGCGGTCAGGTGAACGGGCGTGCACGGTTGCGCTTGTCGGCGCTGTAGCAGAAGCACGGAAAAAGAAGTTGTCGAAGTGTGCAGAGATTTTCTGTAATATAGCCTGAACTATATACATAAGCATGATGTGCTATCAATTTGCCGCACTTCTTTCATTGCTTTTCGTTTAATCAGAGCTTTGCTTCTTCCTCGCTCTCATACGACGCTGTGAGTTAAATGTGCTGCCACTTTGGTTGCAACCTTATCTCAGCGTAAGAACTTTTTGGTTAAGAAATTGCGTACGAACAGCGCAGCTTAGTGATTTCCGCCCCTGTTCTTTTTTTTCTTGCCACCCTTTGCGTGCGGCAGCGCGCACATATAGGATGAACATCTAGCGAATAAAGAAAGGGAATCAAGGACGTTGCAAACGGGCTAACAAGAGAGAACACTGCAGAAAGCTAGGCGTAGCGCGGCTCAGGGACATTAGTCGGACGCTCCAAGTGGATTGAGAGATGAGCAAGGCAGCGCTCTTACCTTGTTCCTAGTTCTCCACCATAGGGTGATAGAAGTAACCTTGCTCGAAATGTATCTGAGACAACTAAAAGCAAAGGCTTTTCTTTAGTTTAGCTGATGTTGACGGTGCTGGTAATGCCAGGTAATGCCGGTGGTAATGACGAAGAGAATTGTAATAATGATGATGCATAAACGTACAGTAGCCCTTATACTGGAACTATTGCTGATAATGTTCTTGTCGGTGAAACTAGGGACATTTTGTTATTGTTATTGTTGCGTTTCCGCTAGGTAAAAAAGATAATAAGAGTGGCTTGCTGGTCAAGTCCAATCATTTAGCACGCATAAAGTCGTAATGTGTAGAAATTTCTAAAAAGTAGATGTTACTCTCTTCCTACAAGGATTTGTCGAACAATCAATGTCGTTTTGATCCTTTTTCCCTTTTCTTTTTATTTCGACAGGTGGACTGGTATTCGTCAAGGCAGCAACTGCTTTCCTTAGCAGCGTTCTTATGCACGCACACCTCTCTCCTCTTTCTCCTGATCATCTGAAGTTTCCACCTCCCTTTGAACTTCTGTTATATTTGGATATCTTCAAACGAAAAACAAATACTCTACGTGCGTCCTTCTTTATGGGTGAAAAAGTGCATCATCTACCACCGCTGAATGCACCGCGCTTGAAAGAACACGCAGGATTAAATAATTTAACAAAGCAACTTTGAATAAAGATTGTGGCTTGTAGGGAAAGCCACCAATGCACGGCCAAAGTTTCGGTTCAAAATCTTTTTCGTCCTTACTTACAAGGACGGTAGTGACATTATTTGTACTCTTTTAGAATGACTTTTGGAGACCCCCGAAGCAGCCAGTAACTCCCCCCCCCCCCCCCACCCCTCCGTTTCAATTTCTCTGTGATTCCTGCGGCGCACTCAGACGCGAATTTAGAGGGGTGTGTCCGAATATCTAGACCCCTTCTCCCCGAACTTTTTGTCCAGTCTATCGCGGAGGCAACGCAAGTCATTCATCTACCATCCCATGTAAAAACAAACAAAACTTTTTACCTATTTTGGCTCTCGCCAATCACGACCCTTGAATAAAACGCTTTCTAGAGGAAGCACCACGTAATGCTGAAGAATGTGTTCCAAATTACCATGAAAGAGTTTAGCAGAGTAAACCAATGTCTTGATTCAAGAAAAAATCGTGCCTGGCACATCTGCAATTCAGTGAGATTTCTGTGAGCACGGCTTAGTGTGGTGACATGTTATTTTTTCTTGCACTTTCATTTCCATGCGATTTAATATTTCTACATTGCAATTCAAAACATGATTGATTTTCGCCATGCTTTTATTGGCTGCATGACCTCTTGGCTTTCACATGGTTGTTGCTAATGAAGAAACCAGCTCCTCAGTTCCTCTGATTCTTCTCGCTCATTGCTTTGCTTTAGCGGTTCCTACATTTCTCAGGCAACACCCAATAGATTTTGTGTGACATAATTGCGAAGAACGACAGGAGAATGAACCGGTAGCTCATGCAGTCTTGAACTCTGTCGAAACACCTACTGCGTGTCACGCCGGTGTGGAGGCAAACGTGTGATGGCGCATCAGCAATGTTATCGGCGCGAGTCGGTGCACAAAGGTACATCCGAGAGTTGAGATATTTAGTCTTAGATGTACACTGTCACCTCCATCGGCTAAACCTGCATTCTGACTTAGCAGCGTTAAAGTGGTCCTTGACACCAGAAGTAGGGTTTTAGTCTATCTTGATGGCTCACGGAAACAGAGCGGATTTTCTTGGAGTTTATAATAATCCCTTCTGGAACCGAAGTTACGAATACCAGGCTAAAGCAGATGTAGGGCCTAGTTAGGCATTGTCACTATTTTCTCTCCTCCTAACTGTGTAAACTGTCGTACTTGAATAAAAAAATCTATTCAATTAAAACGAAGGATCTTTCCATGAAAAGTTGGGTTGAACAGTACACTGGGTTTGGAAATGTACATTACGTGTTCCTGCCAATAATTAATTGTTCTTACGTAACGGCAAGTAAGTTTGTCTTTGCCCTCATGTTTGGCCTTTACTGCTGGTGACCCCAGTGAGCAGGTTAGCACAAACTTTTCCATCAACGTTGGAGCTAGAAAAGCAGAGTGAGTGCGGCGTTACTCTTTTTGAATTTGTAGCCAACGCAACGACACTCAACACGCAGAAAATAATGACGAAATGAGCGCTGTATGCATTAAAAGGAAGCATTCCTCTCCTCCCTGCTGCCATGCCAACTGTTAGAAACAAAAAAAGAAGCAAGTCAGAAACTCTGGTTCCTACGCAGCTGCGCAACCTTTCGAGAATTAAGCATTACTAATTACTACTAGCCATACAATTTTCTTATTATATTAAAATGGTTTCTGACGATGCTTGCGAGCTTTAGAAGAAAAAAAACGTTCCCACATTTAAAATTTTCTGCAATGATCGCATGGAATGCGTGTGAGCTGATTTTTGCAGAATTGAAGGTTCCATCATCATAATCATCATCAGCAGCCGCATCATCATTATCATCATTATTATTATTATTCCCTGCTTGTGGACCCCTCCCCCCTTTCCAAGAAAAGAGCTGGATCCTCTACTGCCGCTGCACTTAGTGCATGTGACTTGCGCCTAACTTGTGACTTGGTCAATTGCCGCGCATCTTCGTATATGGTCCGGGGTACCGACTCTAGCTCATTTGCATGTGTTGAACCTTGGAGGAGCGATAGGCGCCTTGCGTGCCACGACGGTGCCATTAGCCTTCTTGTGGGATACTAACCTGAATCGGACAGTCTAGTTGCTTGTTACATGTGCTCGTTTCTTGTTACTTCTGCATGTTGTGCACGTGTGCACGTGTGCACGATGTATGAGTGGGTCATTTCCTGCATCGCCTTTGTCACGTTGTCATCTGGAATATAATGCTAGGCGCATCGCCAGGCGAACATCTCCAGTGCGTTAAAGACTGTCTTTCTCTCTATGCTTTAAAGTTTCACTTTGACATAATCGTCACGCCGGAGTTTCACTACCTTCTGCCGGGGTAGGCATTAGTTGATTTTGATAATTTCTTCTGGCTCCCCCAATTAACCCACACCTTCATAATCCCGCCTCAATATCCCACACAACGTCTTCGGTATCCCATGCACACTCTGGTCCCCATTAGACATTTAATTATCCAGCAAACCATGCAGAAAATCAGGGCTCGCGAAAACGTGATGTACTATCGACAAAATGAGCAAACGAACACGATCGGCACATTAACTCATTAAAGAATGTCGTTCCCAGAAATATCCTCAAAGACAAACAGAAGATGCTGTTGGCCGTCCAGATAACCCACTAAATCCAACAGCTGGTTGATAGAACGAGATATTACGGTAGCTTGCCCGAATTGCGTCTTGCTTACTTCAGACATGGAGGCACACCTATATCCCCACAGTCTTCTTTATGCTATTTTGGCCGGAAAATATAGAAGGTGACGGACAAGCGAGAGCTGCAACTGTACAACGAGGTTCATATATTTTTACCCAACGAAAGACGTCTTATAATTAAGCAAAGTACAATAGAGATTCACTTCTCAGTAAACACTAGAGCCAGAGAAACGTTACCAAAACGAACTTTTACTAGGAACTCGGGCACTGTGCCGCAACGGGAGGAACAACATGTTATTATGCGGTATTCAAGATCACTGACGTGCATGCCACCGTCGGCAAAACCGTGGGAGTTTTCCGGCTCGGCTGCTCAAATTGCGGTGTTGCATGGCGACAGCACGGCAGGGTACGCCGCGTCTCGTAGACGCAGAACTAAGTGCTTGTTCATGGAAGACTCCTATTTAAATAATGACACAAAATCGTCGGCGTTCCTTGCTGTGCTCAGCTGGTCACGAAGTGTCCAGAGGAAAGTAAATTACATTAAAACTTTGTGCACGATCAGCACTCAAGCACCTTGCAAATCAAAGAGACAGCAAAAAAAGCATCACTTTGCTTTGTAGCAGACGCGGGGAAGTGAGCACGAAATAAAATGAAACATACACACAGTGAAAAGAAAGCGGCTGCACGTGCTTGCCTTTATTTTGTCAGTTATGGTTGCGTAAACTTGCTTGGCTATTAACCGACATCGGGCTGACGTTTCAGTGGTATGACAGACTGTTTGGCAACAGATATGTTGACCAACATGCCGGTCATCGGCTGAGGAAAATGCCAACCATTCCACTCTGTGAAGGTGGAATGACAGCGAAAGCTGACGACAGTCGAAGCTCTCAAACGAAAAGCAAAGTGCTTTCGCTGCCATTCCATCTTCACAGCGTGGAATGGTTGTCATTTCTTGCGTTGCGAGTCTGGCGTCGTTGCTCGTTCGGAGGTGCCTGGGCTCGCGATTGTCGTTTTCGTTCAGCATCGCGGGATCGCTCTTCGTCGGTGGTCGCTTTGCGCCGGCGCCGTTTACATTCTCGTTGCTGTTCTCTCCGGCGCTCCTCGTACGCATGTTGTTCTTCATGTGTACGAACTATACCTGTCGGCTCCATCGATAACGCAGCTGTTTTTAGCGCCGATGCCTTTCCAGCTTATATATTGCGATAACCTTGACGTCACGCTATTTTTCACGGCGATCGTTTTAATCTGTTCCACATTTTGACATCTGCGCCGCCGCACTGCACCCGTACGTGATCACACACAAAGTACACAGTGAAACCCATCATGTATGGGTTTGCTAGAAATCGCTAAGTCCGTTTCTGTTGCCGTACGCCGAAAAAACTACGGAAGGTTAGTCATATACAGCTTTCGCTGTGATATGTTTTGTTGATGTTGGCATCCAGATTTCTCGACACCGCGGTGTGTTGCGCGCTGCGATTTACGGTACAGACGCAAGGGAACAGCGAACACAAAGAAGTGGAACCCGGGGCACGAAGCGAAACCGAGGAGAAAAGGACACAAGTGGTGGCGCTTCACAGTTGAAAACAAAACAAAACCGGATGACCACATCCGAGGCGCACAGCTGTGCGTAAAGCAGCCGAGAGCAGGCGAACGTTCAAGGCATCACGTGACATCGGCGCACAGCTGTCACTAAAGCAGTGAATTGTACGAACCCTCAAAGCTGAGAAAGAAAGGCATTCCCCCATGTACGTCTTCGCATTTTCGGTGGAATGGCGTTGGTTTGTTTGACCAGGAAACTGCTCGTTCTACCCGTTTGCGGTGGCGTCGAACTCGTGGATGTGTTTCATGGTTTGTCGTGGCCCAGTCATTAAGCATAAGCAAAATATTTTCAATGCGTAACCCCTCTTCATAACGCCTAATGAAGGAATGGTGTAAATAAGCTGAAAATACCGGAAAATAACGCGGTTCAACAAAAGAACGTCGCACAATGATGCCAGTGGAAAACCACGTCGTTTGAAAACAGCAATCGTATGTCGACGGCACGTAACTGAGCGCTCAGTGATCAGCTTTCAAATACTTGCTGACTACTTTTGAAATTTAGTCTTGTGGGCTTTTAAACAAAACCTGCAGTCTTTTCCGCTTCCTTTCTCTTCCGTAAGGACAGCGTCATAACGCCAGTCCCACGGTGGGGCCTACAATTGTTCGCCTACTTCAGATCATCCAGATCATGATTCCAGGGAGATAAAAATTATAGTTTCGAACAATATAGAAAAGCTTTCAAGAGATGCTTTAGGTTTCGTCTTGCAGCATCGTTATCAGCATCAGTAAACGTTACCTAAATTTCAACTAAACGCATTACCAGTTACCATTGCGCCAACTCGCATGTTCTTATTTTTTTCCAAATCTACTAGAAGAACAGCGCACTTTGCACTTTGAAATCCTAGCCTCGTTCACGGCAGTGTATGAAAGGTGTCGTCAGTTGTATGGAACGCCTTCCCACAGTGTGCAGTGTTGTTTGAACATGGTGATTAATGTAGATGATATTCGAGCGGAACACATTAGCTTCTCAATTATTCAGGATATAAGCGCGAGCACATGTCACGCTCCGAAGCGCGAAGCGAACGTCAGCGAAGCGAACAAGTAATTCGGGAACCGGTGTGTGCGTGCGTGTATGCATGCTTGTGTGTGTGCGTGCCTGGGGGGGCGGACGCACGGAGTGCGCTCGCAACGCTGCCAAGGAGCGCAAGCGAAGACGCTGAGCGCTGCCCCTTCGCTCCCGCCTCAACAGGTGGGCGTCGCGATGAGCACAAACGCCACACTAGTCGCGAGAGCCACCCTGTTAGCAGAGCAGGGGCGAGAAGCAAGCGAGAAGCAGGCGGCAAACAAAGGTAGCTTAGCCTGCAGCGCCCATTTCGTGACAAACTAATCGCGACGCGAGACAAAGGGAAACCGTTGAAAGGAAAGGAAGCTCGGTCCGTTTGCTCAGTCCAATGGGAAAATGCGGGAGAGGGAGTCGGTGAGGGTGGTGTACTGCCATGCTCTAGCCGTCGCGTTGGCGGCGGCCTGGGGGGAATCTGAGACAGCACCTGATGAATGGCCACACCGCGACTTCTACGAGGCCCAAAAGAAGCAAGCGGCACACGGGAAAGGAGACACCGTCCGAAGCCGTCACGGGGGCCGACCACCCGGCGCAGCCGGGGCCTGACGAGCGTAAAGAAATCAAGTGCAAGCCCGTGCTCCCCGAGATAATTCACTCGGCCAGGCTTTGCCGATGCCTGAAACAATAGGACCCTAGGGGTGCGTCCTAGATTCGAAGGACGCTGCTACTGACAGCGCGATGGCTGCGTGAACTAAACCAAGCCGGAAGAGAAGGCGCGTGAGAACAAGGGAGGTGACGGCGCCGCCATTCCATAGGGCAGCGGCCAGCTTTTTGCCTTTCTTCACCTCTCGCCTATTGTGCGCCGCCGTCGATACGGCTGCGGCCTGCGGCCTATCGCCACGTCGTTTGAAAACGCTCTAACCGCGCACCTTTTTGTTCTTTTATAGGAACCAGGATGTCGGTTTGCCGAGCTTGTTATCGGCTTATTTTCGGCTCTCGTCATTAACTGCAGGGACAGCTGTGTGGCTACAGCGCCGATAGGGACTTCGTCGGATTTTTCTGCGCTCCCGTCTAAGTGGCCGATGCGCGTGGAATAATGTCCTCTCCGCGGTTATCACACACGGACTAGCGTATAGAGGGCTAAAAGCTTTCACTTTGTGCACCGGCCTTGGGAAGAATCAATGGAGACTCTTTTTTTATGAGGGATAGAATGTCAGCTTTTCATCAGCTCACCTGCTGTGCTAACGACGTGGCATGTGCTAGCTGTGGTGCTCGGGGGATGTATATATTTAAATGTGTTTGTTCAGTCAAGTGCCTAATGGTCTTCTGTCTGATAGCTCCTCACGCTATATCACTGGAATATTCTACAGACACTCATAGTTACAATGCATGTAAGAGAGATTTTGTATGTGACACTATGTTCTCATGAAGCGTCGCCATTTGTACGCTGGGCATCGATATAATAAAATAAATATGAAAGATTCAAGGAAAAAAACGGCACCTCACGGAATGAGCGACACCGCCTTCACACCAGCGCTGAGGTCGTCGTGGTCGCAATCGTCTGGCAAGCCAATGCTGCTTTTGATTGCACTTAAACAGCTCTTGAATCTTCAATGTATTCTATAAAGAGTGTACGTTTTTTACTTCGAACAGTTCAAGCAAAAACCCTGAGGACCTGCTCTAATTGCGTTACTACAGATGAATTATGTATTATGGCGGAAATCATTTGCAAGAAAAACCAAAACAATCTATTCAATTGTTAAACCAATTGAATTAATTTCTTAGTTACAAACATTACGGCACATTTTTATATTGGTAAACAGAAGGGAATCTTAATGAAAGTGTAGTTGCCTGTTTCTATATTGGATATGGCCATGCGGACCGAAATAACTGGCACTAAATGATTCGTTCAATTTACCCGATTACGCACGTGGCACCGCGTAGCGTGGCTCTATCCGTGCATCCCTCCTGCGATGTATAAGTGTAGCGTAAAACGAAGCTAATATTGGACTTCCCTCTTTGCACTAGCTGATTCCGACTTGCGCTTTGCACAGCTCCCGATTGGACTCTACCGTAAAGATTCGACTGCTTCACCAGACTACATCGACTGCCGCGGAACTCGCTGCTATTCGTTGCGCACTTCGCGTAATTTCTGATGAACTGCCCAAGAAATGGAGCGTGTTCACTGACTCCAAGGCTCCTCTTGATTGTTTGGTTTCTGCCTTACGCCGCAGACCCCACGAACAAGTAGTTCTAGAAATCAGGCTGCTGCTTGACCACTTCGTCGAGCAAAGACACGACATCACGTTACAGTGGATTCCAAGCCACTGTGGCATAATGGGCGATGAACACGCCGATGCAGCAGCACGATCCGCACATGAGGAGGACTTGCAAGACTCCATTCCATTCTCAAGAACAGACGCAGCAATGAAAATTCGTGTGTCCTCAAATGAATCCATAAGATCTTTATCAAACACACCAAGCTTGAAGCACACACGTCTGTACTGACTGGACCCGTCCCTTCGACTTCGACCCCATATGGACTCTCTCGACTCGAGACAGGAGTACTTTGCCGCCTATGGCTTGGTGTCGCTTTCACAAGATCTTTCGTTTTCCGAGTCACTATGGATGAGAGCGCGGCTTGTAGTCACTGTGGCGGCGAGGAGACTATAGAATACTTTGCCGCTGTCCTCGTTACAGCACGCACCGGCTATCGCTAGCGGCCGTGTTGGCACGGCTTGAGCGTGAACTGTTTGGTGTACCTCCCTCCAGACGCGACTAGTGAATTCGCGGTAAGTGCTGAAAGACCTTTCATTTTCTTATTTTCTTTTTTTTTTTCACACCACATTTAGGTGCTATTCAATTCCGCCGAAAATATATCGTGTATCTAGCCGCGTTCATGGCCGCTTGCGTACGGGAGACTCCGAAACCACGATGTTAGAACCATTGACAAATACTATGCCGTGCCACCTGCCACGATCATCAAAACCCGTATACCGCGGATAATTCAAGCATGTTTTCAGGCATTTGAGACTAAATGGACTTAAACTGACTCTACCGACATGCCTCACGCTGACTTTCTAGCGAGAGCGCTACACCCACGCCGAAAAAAAAAAGAAGCATGCAGCGCTAAAGGAAAAGAAAAAGTGATGATAAGGTTTGCAGTAGCAGGCAAACAATAAGAAAAAAAATGATGTAACGACAACAGTTGCAAAGCTCACATACAGATTTTCAACAAGTAAAAAAGAAAGTCGTAGTTTGCGTCCAGTTGTTTCTTCTACATTTGCACTTACATTCGTTTTCGCAGGTTTCCGTTTGCACTCCTGCAGATCGCGAGCCTGTATTCGCAACTGTGAAAGGGCGTCAGCACGCCTGTAGGGTTTGCCTAGGCGAGTTGACAGCCGTCTACGAAAGTGCTACTCTTGAACTACGAGGTCAGAACTGTTTAGAAGTCGTTCTATATTGATTTACCCATCACGATCAGGAAAACACATCTATCGCGGATAAATCAAATAACATTTTAGGCACGTAGGGCCCTCAGAGCTGTACTTGTTGGCTATAAGGTAGCCTCGCCGCCTACGGGATTACCTGACTAAGCTATGTGGAATGCTGGGTTGCCATAGTCGGAAGTTCGAATCCTTCCATAAGCTTCTTTTTTTCATATGACGATGGTGAGCTTGCAATTCACCTCCTCCAGCGCACTACATCTGCAGGCTGGGAGGGACGCCTGACACTGGCAAAAGATCCCGAGAGCGAGTGGGGCTATACTAATCCAGGTACAACCAAATTAGGAAGGCCCACAAAGCTTCAACACAGACACTCCTTCACCAGAACAGGAATTGGCCTCCCTGGTGGAGTATTCGGCCACTACCTTCCAAATGATTCCTTCAATAAACCCGTGGCCCTCAGTACCCAGCAGCTGCGGAGCACCTGACCAAGGCGGCGGTCAGACCCGTAACGCAGCAGAGGGGGCTAAGAATCTCTGGGTCCGGACAGGCCACCAATGGAAACTGACCCTGTCAACTCTTAATTGCCGAACTCTATCGAGTGAGGCTAGCTTAGCAGGACTCTTTGAGGAACTGTCAGACATTGTTTGGGATATTATCGGCCTCAGTGAGATTACAACTGGTGAGGCTTATACATTGCTGAATAACGGCCATGTCCTCTGCTATAGTGGTCTGCCAGATAAGAAGCAATACAGGGTAAGATTCCTAATCCATAAGGACATAGCGGGCAACATTGACGAATTCTACAGCATTAATGAGAGGGTAGCTGTAGTCGTAATCAAACTTAATAAGAGGTATATATTAAAGGTAGTACAAGCCAACGCTCCAACGTCCAGTCACGATGATGAGGAAGTAGACCAGCTTTATGAAGATGTTGAATTTGCGATGATAAAAGTGCAAACTCAGTATACGCTATATAGTAATGGCCGAGTTCGATGCATAAATGGGGAAAAAGCACGCTTGTGAACAATCACTTGTCAACTACGGCGTCGATTCTAGGAACGCTAGAGGAGCGATGCTGGTAGAATTCGCAGAAAGAAATAAGCTACGAATAATGAAGACCTTCAGGAAGCCTAGCAACAGAAAGTGGACCTGGAACAGCTTAATGCTGAAACAAGAAATTAAATTGATTTCATACTTTCTGCTGATCCCAGCATAGTGCAGGATGTAGAAGTGATAGGCAGGGTAAAGTGCAGTGGTCATAGGTTAGTGAGGGCTAGGTCAACCTAGATGCAGCAAGGGTAAAAGCAGACAAGTTTAGGCTCGTAGTTGCATACAAATAAGTAGCGTTAGAACAGAGGGATGAAGATAACATAGAGATAATGAATGAAACCCCAACTAGGCTGCCTTCACAGGCAGTAATTGAAGTGGGAGGCAAGGCACAAAGGTAACCAGTAGACAAGCTCTCCCAAGTAACAAAGGACCTAATAAAGAAATGACAAAGAATGCAATGAAGGCGCTAAAACGACGCTGCACAATGAAGGAACACACACACACACGCACACGCACACACACGCGCGCACACACACACACACACACACACACACACACACACACACACACACACACACACACACACACACGCACACGCACACGCACACAAACACACACACACACACACACACACACACACACACACGCACGCACGCACGCACACGCACACGCACACAGGGCGCCAGCGTCGTGTTAACGCCTTCATTTCAGATCATGCTCAACTAACACGCCCAACTATCCATCCTAATGTCAAAACTGATCAACAAGCGAAAATAAGTGAAATTCAAAACTATAACATGAAAAAGACTGAAGAAGCCGTAAAAAATGGACGCAGCCTGAAATCAATGAGAAAGAAACTTGGCACAGGCAAACCAAGATGTATGCACTGATAGATAAGCAGGGTAATATCATCAGCAATGTCGAAGATATAGTAACAGAAGCGGAATAATTCTATACTGACCTGTACAGTACCCAGAGGAGTCAGTATACCGTCATTAGAAACTGTAATGAACAGGATAGAGAAACTCATCCTATAACTAGCCATGAGGTCAGAAAGGCCTTGCAAGACATGAAACGAAGAAGAGTGGTAGGAGAAGACGGAATAACAGTCGATTTAATCAAAGATGAAGGAGACATAATGCTAGAAAACTGGCGGCTCTCTATACAAAGTGTCAATCGACTGCAAAGGTCTGAGAACACTGGAAGAATGCAAACATTATACTAATCCATAAAAAGGGAGATGTTAAAGAACTGAAAAATGATAGGACCGTTAGCTTACTCCCCGTATTCTATAAAGTATTTACCAAAATAATCTACAATAGTATAAGGGCAACACTGGACTTTAGTTAATCAAGGGAACTGGCTGGCTTCAGGAAGGGATACTCTACAATGGATCACATCCATGTCATCAATCAGGTTATCGAGAAATCAGCAGAGTACAATAAGCCTCTCTGTAGGGCTTTAACAGATAACCAAAATGCGTTTGATTAAGTAGAGATACCAGCAGTCATAGAGGCATTACGTATTCAAGGAGTACAGATCGCTTACATAAATACCTTGGAAAATATCTACAGAGATTCCACAGCCACCTTAATTCTACACAAGAAAAGGAGGAAGATACCTATAAAGAAAGGGGTCAGGCAAGGAGACACAATGTCTCCAATGGTATTCACTGCGTGCTTGGAAGAAGTATTCAAGCTATTAAACTGGGAAGGCTTAGGAGTAAGGATCGGCGGCGAATATCTCAGCAACCTTCATTTTGCCGATGACACTGTTCTACTCAGCAACACTGGAGGCGAGTTACAACAAATGATTGAGGACCTTAACAGAGAGAGTGTAAGAGTGGGATTGGAAGACTAATATGCAGAAGACAAATATAATGATGAATAGCCGGGCAAGGGAACAAGAGTTCAAGATCGCCAGTCAGCTTCTAGAGTCTGTGAAGGAGTGCGTTTACCTAGGTCAATAATCGCTGGGGACCCTAATCAGGAGAAGGAAATTCATAGAAGAATAAAAATGGGTTGGATCACATACGGCATACACTGTCAGCTCCTGACTGGAAGCTTACCATTATTATTGAAAAGGAAGGTGTACAATCAGTGCATTTTACCAGTGCTGGCATATGAGGCAGAGACTTGGAGACTGACGAACAAGCTTGAAAACAAGTTAAGGACCGCGCAAAGAGCAATGGAACGAAGATTGCTAGGCATAACATTAAGAGACAGAAAGAGAGATGTTTGGATCAGAGAGCAAACGGGTTTAGACGATATGCTAATTGACATCAAGAGAAAAAAAAATGGAGCTAGGCAGGTCATGTAATGCGCAGGTTAGATAACCGTTGGACGGTTAGGGTTACAGAATGGGTACCAGGAGGAGGGAAACGCAGTCGAGGACGGCAGAAGAGTAGGTGGAGCGATGAAATTAGGAAAATTGAGGGCGCTAGTTGGAATCGGTTGGCGCAGGACAGGGGTAATTGCAGATCGCAGGGAGAGGCCTTCGTCCTGCAGTGGACATAAAACAGGATGATGATGATGACGACGATGACGACCGGCCACTTCCAGAACAGACATTCTTGGAAGGCCGACGTGAACTGTCGTCGCACCGAAAATCGGTCAAGGCTTTGTTGACCTTCTTACGCAGTAGCCTATTAGAAAGACTATAATGATGCCGTCCCGTCCCTTTTTTTTCACGCCTTGCTTTTTGTCCCCGCTCTTCTTTTTGTCTTTACTACCCTTTCCCTTACCCTAGTGCAGGGTTGCAAACCGGAGGCTTTAACTCTGATTAGCCTCCCTGCCTTTCTCTCATTTGCATCTCTCTCTCTCTCTCTTTATCTCTCCCGATTGGGCACATAGTCACTTTATCACATGATGTGGGGAAACTTTATTCTACGCCGCCCTAATATTCTGCGCCGCCCTAATATGGTTGCGCCGCCAGCCGGAGGTCGCAGTGCCACATGCGTAATCAGGTAAATTGAACGAATAATTTTACACGAGTTATTAACGCGATAGCGTTAAGGAGCTCGTGTCGCAGAAAAGCCGGTGTCGTCGGTGTCGGTGTCGGCGTCGGCGTCCGCGGCGTTGGCCGTGAGCGAAAAATCACGGCAGGCACTTCATAAATAAAAAGCAACTTCCAAGATGGGCTGGGTGGGAATCGAACCAGGGTCTCCGGAGTGTGAGACGGAGACGTTACCACTGAGCCACGAGTTCGATGCTTCAAAGCGGTACAAAAGCGCCTCTAGTGAACGCGGTGTTGCCTTACAAACGAGCTGTTTCTAAGGCTCAGGCGTGCGTCGCTTGCTCAGGCTCTCATTTCGTTGTCGCACCGAACGCTGCGTTGCTCGACGCTCACGCTCGACGCTCACCGCGTCCGATGCGGGGCGCGTAGTCGCTGCGCCGTAGCCCAATACCACTTGGCGGGTCGACGGGAACGCTGTCGCGTTCCACTCTTGAAGGCGAAGCTTAAGCGTCCTCCAATTTTTTCCGTCTGCATGACCGTTTTACAATGTATAATCCTGAAACTGAAGTCGGGTACAACTTTAGAAGGCAACGGGCTTCTAAAGAGAGGCCTATACAAAGAAGCCGTGCTAGATAAAGCACTGCACGTGGCCAGCTGCGTATAACTTAGACCCGCACGAGTGACGACACATCGAAATTCACAAGATTGGCGCCTCGAAAGACGCTCGTCACAGGAACGACTTCACGCACGCAGCGAATAAATGCTCCGATAAAGAAAGGGGTCTAATTACGAGGAAAGGAGAGGACGGCCTCTACGAGAGTTCGCATTGGGGCAGCGCCCACGGGTAATGGGTCATTTGTAACTCAGCCAGCATGTAAGGAGCAAAAAAGAACGCAGAGGAAGACGTGGGACAGCAAGACGTACAGAGGGATCAGCGGAATGGCAATAGTATCACACAGAAAGAAGCAAGAGTTGAAGTGTTAAAGTATTTAGCAGAGAGAAACGGCGCTTACGCAATTTCTGCTCCACGTTAGAAAGGAGGCTAAGTTAAGAATGAAGTGGACCTTGCTCGCGTCCTAAAAGGAGCTCTTTTCTCCGTACTTCCTGCGGATTCTTAGTTTTCCAGCAAGGGTATGCGTTGTTGTCAGGTTCATTACTTGGATAGTAAATTGGTGGTGGGCGAGGGGGTGGATAAAATGATAATTAGAGCAAGTTGCATTAGGTCACGCGAGATATGCCGCGCCTGGCACTGTTGTAGAACACGCCGGATTGAGATTCTAGTATATAAATACCAAGGTTGAGGACAGGGCGTGTTGGTATAGCATATTAGAGGCTCGGTTGCGCAACACTTAGACGACACACACAGAAGAGAAACACACCACAGAGCGCTCTATGGTGTGTTTCTCTTCTGTGTGTGTCGTCCAAATGTTGCGCAATCGAGCCTGTAATATAAGTGCCAGTAATAAAGATGTATAGCAGCTGGTAATTTCCGTAGAAATTTGGTCGGAATACTTTTCAGAAGGGTAAACCTTCATTAAAAAGACAAGCAAATAAATCTAAATGCTGGAATTTAAATGACGCGAAGCTCGTTTGAGTTGGATAGGTTAGCAGGGGTAGTGGATGACGCGCGTACAACGACTTCGCCCGTAGTTGTTAGCCTACTGCGTCAGCTGGAGGCAGATGGTGCACGTTGCTTGCAGATGGGGGCAAACGGTGACGAGAGGCGTACGGGCACACTGAAGTACGACGCATATCGAAATACTTTTAAGGCTTCTATGCCCCTTACGTCACAATGACACATCAACACTCCGTGGCTTGGCCAAGGATAGGCACACACCCAGCGGCACATGCCTTGTAGCTCAAGAATGGCGAAGCCCAAATATGAGGAATATGAGAGTATCACAGAACCCGTTCAATAACATCGGCGATTTAATTAAGAAGCATATGTGCTTCAGCGATAACTGTGAGTCAACATTACGTCAACAGGTTTTACGTCTGGATTTATTGATTACGCAGATATGAGGTGTGCTCAGTGGCGCAACTCTTTTGGTCAAAATGAAAGTTATATAAGCCGTCTATTTGGTGAGAAATGTTGCCTAATTACTCCAAAATCCCGGAGGAATTCGCACAAAATGTTTTCCTTTAACAACCCCAGAAAGAAAAGCAAAAGAAAGGAATAAAGCTAAAAAACGGGAAAGATGTTTGCCGGCGAGCATCGTTAGATTGCATATGGCCGGACGGAAACGAGGTCTTGCCACTGAAGTTTATTTTTGTTGTCGTAGCCGTCGTCATTGTGGTTTTAACATTATGTTTGCACGTATTTTCCCTTGTCCTCCTATTCGTCATCGTAAACGGGCTCGAGCGAGCCTAGTGCAACCCAAGCAGTGGTCCCGATGCTAGGATTAGAGTCTTCAAAGTAAGATCATCAGTAATTCTAATAAAAAGGCTGTGCTAGCTACGCCAATTCTGCTTGCACATATAGTTTATGGGCCTTGGCGGACGTAATCTTCGCGAAAACTGAGTCAGTAAGCAGATAAGTAACGAAAATTTTGAACTAGTTTTGTTCTTAATTTCGTAATTATGGTATATGTTTATATTAGGAACGTGAAGGCAATCGTATTCGAGGACAACTCAGTTTTAGTTGATTGTGCTAAGGTGCTAATGACACTTCTACATACTAATCGACTTTGACGCTTTCATATTCAGAGGCGGGAGCCCTGACACAACGAGAAACTCGCGCGTGTGAAGTAACTGATTCCATACGGTACGCCAGTCGAGAATCCGGGCGGAGCTGATAACAGCTATGCTTGTGCCCTCGACTGGCGAAAAAGACTGGCTTTGTCCTTTGCCTAAACCAGACTCCGACACATGGGGGGGTTAACCTTAGTGTCGAGACTCCCACTAATTCGTAATGCTAAATTAGCGTCGCAAACTATAGTTCCAAACACTGACGATGGTGACGACGGTGCTTTCGACTAGTTCTTCGTTATAACCAGTTGTGCAATGTTGCAGCAACGCTTTGTTGCCTTCATTGCGTACATTCATGGTAAATTATAGCTACGAAAAAAAACGTGCCGAACACAGAGCTGGAACAAGTAATCGAAGACCACGAACTGTTCCTAAATAAAAGCACTTAATTATTTCATGCGAATTATCTCCACGGCGTCGCAAAAGCGGTTTATTCACTATTAAAGAATAGGCCTCATTGTTACAGCTCCCGATCAATCGCCCTGTAAAATAAGTTAATACTGTGTACGTTGGCGTACAACACCACGGTTGTAGAAAGATGGCGAAGATTCGTACCCAATGTTCTTCCGCTATAAGAATCAAGTTACCTATGAATTCAAGTATTTTTCATTCAACCGTTACTGTCCGTACCTTGTCGAAGTATTTTATTGACGTATGTATAATTTCTGAAAACTTCTGTTTTGCTCCACGAGATGTAGCCTCACTGCAATCACACATAAGAAGTTGATGTCACCGGCAATTGGTTCCAAATGCCCTTTCAGCCTCGTCCTATATGAATCAACCATGAGCTTCCTCTCGGCGTCCGAGATTGTCCACCGTGCCGGCAACTGTTGCATTGCCACGCCAATCACTACCATGAGTGATAGCCACCAGCAAGCAGGCCAACCTGGAAGCGCTCTAACGCATGGGAATTCATAAATCTCTAGGCCCTGATCCCACACTCACAAGAGTAATGACTAGAATGGTGAAGTTTAAATGCGTTGGCTGGACAAATTGCAAAGGGAACGGCGTCAGCATGGGCTCAGTTGAGTTGAGTTGAGTTGAGTTGTTGTAGGCTACTGGTGGGATTAGCCTTGCAGTAGCTGCCGGCGATTGCTCCACCGTAGCGACGCTTAAAATAAATAAATCACATAATCAGACACAGACCTCCCAATTACAAATGGTCACTCCTCAGTTCACCATGTGGAAGCCAAATCCGTGTCCTGTAGGTAATTTAACAGAAGGCGAGAGACCTCCTTCCTACACAATCGGTTCCCACGCGGGAAAACAATGCCCTGAAGAGAACGGTTAGGAAGTCCTGTGTTCTTGAGGGACCCGAATAACACCCTCCGTTCCGCGTTATACACAATACAGCACATTAGGTAATGTTCTATGTCACCGTACACACCACACGTTGAACATAATGGTGATAACGCCAGGCCAGTCTTATACTTCCACGCCAGGGGTACGAGCAGAGCCCGTGCGAATGCGGAGCAGTAAGGTGGCTTGGTTTCTTTTGAGACCCTTGATCACACATGGCTTGTGAGGTGAGCTCCACAAAGAACTGAAGTGGCACGACACCGCTTCTCTGAAGAGTCTCTTGTCTTCTTGAGGCACTTTTCTCAAAGGATTCCCAGACAGCGCTCTATGGGCGAGGCTGTCCGCCATCTCGTTGCCTATGATACCTATGTGTGATGGCACCCATTGGAATCGTATAGAGAAGCCTTTGACACGGAGATTTTGCACCGAACGTAGGGAGTTTAGAGATAAGGCATCAGTAGGGAACCCGTGCTCTAACCTTTGAAGGGCGGATTTTGAATCTGTAAGAATGACAACAGGTTGAGGCGTACAAAACCGTAGCTTTTTGAGAGCTGCCTCAATGGCAACGCTTTCTGCCGTTGTGGAGGACACGACTGCAGTGAAGCGAATGGACCAATCATACTTCAAAGAGGGAATGTGAAAATCAGCTGCACTAGATCCTCTGACCTTGTCCACAGAGCCATCAGTAAAAATTTGAAGATGACGTGCATATTCAGTTTCAAGATGTTCCAGTACGAGCGAACGCGTTGCCGCCAAAGGAGAACTCCGCTTAGCACGAACGTGAGGAACTGCCAACGAACAATCGAGGCTCGCAAAAGACCAAGGTGGTTTCAACCTCTTAGTTCGACCTCTAGCGTCAAGACCCAGATAATCAAGAGTATTAAGGGCCAAGTACGCTCGGGACTCGGATCTCTTTCGAAGGCGCTGTAGAAGGGCTCGGCCGGCTGCCGTCTGCTTGAGGCGGCCAATTTGCATGAATAACCTTTGTGAAGCGACTAAGGTAAGAGGTTTCGATAGAGATTCATAAAGTACTGCATTGTTAGGAGCAGTCTGCGGAACGCCAAGAGCCCTTCTTAGGCCCTTTCTGTGCAGAAGCTCAAGTCGTTCCAGCTGTGATATCGATGGGGAAATTAAAGGGAGCTGATACATTATTCGACTCGTCACTAGTGCATCGTGCAACCTGATCATTGAAGAAGGGTGATTTCCCCATTGCTCACTTGCAACTCTACAGATCACATTGAGACGGGAAGATATCGATGTCACAACCGAGTCCACAGCTCGTCGCCACTGTAGGCGGTAGTCAATAATGACGCCCAAAAAGCGCTTGTGTTTCAATTGTCGAAGACAAGATTGATTAAGGTCTATCTTCAGCCGCGCATACCTTCTTCCTCTACCTGGAAACATGATGAAGCCAGATTTTTCTACTGAGAGAGTCAACCCAACACCTTGAAGGTAATTTTGAACTGAAAGTAATGCCTGTCGAGCTATCAGAGCTAAACACTTGTGTTGATATCCGGTTAACCAAAGACAAATGTCGTCCGCGTATATCGACATATGGACATGCCTGCAATGTTTTTGCACTTCAGCGGGAAGACCAGCCATTGCAACGTTAAAGAGCGTTGGGGAAAGAACACTTCCCTGAGGTACACCTCGCGATACCGCCCTTTCGGTGCTTGTGGTACTTCCTAATCGCACTTGAATTTTCCGATGACTGATAAATGAGTGAATGAATCGCAGAAGATAGCCCTGTACGCCCATGGCCATCGACCAGATGCAAACAGCTGCTGCGTTCATAAATGTTAGACAGTTCAGCCTCTTATTTCTTAATGCATTATATGCATGCACAGCTGAATTTGACAGAACCATTGCAAGATTCGCGAGTTTAAGGTGGTGGACCAATAAGAGTCGCGTGCGCTTTGGCTTTCATTAGCGCTTGCTTTCATTTATTGGTTCATGTATAATGCAGCGTCGCCTTCTAAGGAAAGATTTCTGCATAAATGTGTAGGATTAGGCAAAATTAACTTGAATGCACTGCAAACACTTGGTATAGGATTAAACTTTCAGTTGACACTTTGCTGGCACATATATTTTTAGCCATATAAAGTGACACATTGTAGCGCCGCGACTGTCGCCTCTAAAGCGGGCGAGGAAGTGGGCTCACGTGCAGGTAGCGCGAGAAAAGAACACGCTAGTGCGCTCGACCTGAGCGGCCGCGGTGTCAACCACTCCTGAGATCTCGATGCACCATGGCTGGCGGCCCTAAAGAAACCGTGGCTACGGCGGCTAGCTCTTCGCCCCGCCTCCCACAACATTTTTAACGAATACAGGCGAAATATAGAACGAGGAGTTTATCCCTGAGCGTTTCTTTAATGTAGAAAACACAATAGGGAGACGCCTGAATAAACGAACATATTCACCTGCGCTGCGCCAACGACAAAAAAAAAGTGAGCAACTCAAACAAGCATGCACGCGTTCTGAGACTTCTGCACATATATGCGCAGAAGTCTGTGTATACAGGCGATCATGCACACATACGTATATGCAAACACGCAATCCCATACAACATGCTTTGTGAGATGTGCAGTGACACTTCCAGCGATAACACTTTCAGCGACTTACTTTTACTTCCTAAAGGTCACTACATTTTTGTATTGCAGGCACGCAAGCCCGGTGTCTTGATCACATGGCAGTGGTGTCTTCAAATATACTATACTTCGATGCCGTTGCAAGAACAAGAGCGAATTAAAACAAAGGCCCACGCGCCCTTCACTCGGAGCAGCCTCTCTCCCCGCCAACAGAAACGATGTCACAGCTGTCGGCTCGAAGTCAGAAGCAGCACTCAAATAGCCAACAGCAACGCGAACTCGGAGATCCCCGTGAAACGCTCGAAACTTCAAACGGCAAAGCACAACGTAGGTAAAAGAAATGGAGTGCGAGAAAAATATGCGGGGGTCGCGGCGTAAACACGCAGGCACTCGGCTCCGACGTGGGATGAGGCAGGGGAACCATGTCGCTTGTGGGCGCTTGTCGAGGCACTGGGAGGGAGTGTAGCTCGCCTCATCGCACCATCATCGCGCAACATTTAGTTTCGTTATCCCTGCGCTATTATTAAACCATTATGTCAAGTTCCTCAGGTTGAACGCTGCCTGGCCAGCGCTTTGCAACTTGCATTGCATATCCTAAGTGGTTCTACTACTTGTGTGCGTGTGCGCGCGTCTGTCGGATTAGTTCCTGCATTCAATGTGGCCTCGTAAACTCGTGAAATGTCAGGGATGCTCCGTCGGCCGCCTATACACTTATTGCGCGCTCTCTGCGACGCTGAGACTGGCGCAAGAATAGGAGGAAGCAATCGATCGCCTGTGGGTAAAAGGGGCAATTCTGTACTCAACATATTTGGCGAAAGATAGCACGAAACTGCGCGCGGCATTGTCTCAATTGTTCGCGAGGGGAAGGAGTGGTAGCTCGCGATTCCTAGAGCGAGTCCGTTGCTGACTGTGCAGTAGGGCATTATTAGCACAGCGTCCATGCGCCCCCTGCGGCGCCGCCGCAGGGTTTCGTAATATGTCTGCTACTGTGGCTTTCAACCAATAAAATACCCCTGGAACGCTGCCCTGCTCTTCCTTTCATGCGTGTCAAGTTTTCGCCATCTGCTGCCGCCGCCAGTGTTGCACCAGAGTGCATTCTGCGACGTCACTAGTTGAGGATCAAAGCAACTATTTTACCTGATACCTGTTACCTGATAGAAGGAAACAAACCTCGATTTCATCGGCGGCAACATTTTTTTTAAGGCAAGCTATATGCTTAGGCATCACTAGAGTGTTTATAGTGTGCTCCTAATGTGCGCACGGGCCAGACTGCCATTGAGGAAAAGTCTTTCAAGGTGCTGCTGGCTGACTTTGAATCAGGAGTTCACGCGTACAGTAGGTATTGCTCTTTGCCACTTTACTTGCATGTGCTTGCCAATGACTGGCGACGTGTCACGGCCATTGAGCTACTGGCGTTGAGCACAATACACGTGTAGCCCAAAGAAAACAAAACACGTACTCCATGCGAGGAATGCGGTTCAGCAGGCGGCACCTCTGCACATGTTTTTTTTTTTTCGTATACGCACGCCTCGCAGATAAGCGTATAATTTAGCGAAGCCGGGGCATCGCTCAGATATCGATTGCTTTCCTCCTATTGTCCGCGTGCAGGAAGGTATTGCTCTCATTAACAAAACAGCGACGAATTCCCATTGTCCTTATAACACTGTGGGAAATTAAAGTCCTGATAAGTGTTAGCTGGATCAAAACTTATTTAAAATAAATTAAATTCCGGGGTGTTACGTGCAAAAATCACGATCTGGTTATGAGGCACACCATAGTAGGAACTTCCGGATTAATTTCCACCACCTGGGGTTCTTTAACGTGCACCCAATGCGCGGTATACGCGGGCGTCTTTTGTATTTCGCCCCCAACTAAATGCGGCCGCCGCGGCCGGGATTTGATCCCTCAACCTCGTGCTTAGTCCCACAACGCCAAAGCCGCTGAATAACCACGGCGGGTGAAACAAAAATATATTTCTCCTCCGATCTTAAGGAGGTCTTTTTTTTGCACCTGCTACTATATAACCACAGGATGTCTGCTAGAAATATGACTTCTTCATTCCTTCTTTCACGATAATAACCTGGGTATTTGTTGCAGCATTATGCCATTGCTGTGAGAGAATATGCCGCGAAATAGGAGAGGAGGAAGTTATTTATTTATTTATTTATTTAAACGTAATGCTAACTCTCATTTGAGGGTCATAACATGGAGGGAATACATCACTAAAACAAAACTGATATGGAAGGAGCTTTCAAGTAACGGCAGACAAAGCCAAACATCATCCAAAAATATCAAAATCATCGAACAACTAGTCGCATGGAATGATTGACAAGGAATGCTGAACATCAAGAAAATATTGAATGAATTTCAAGGAACAAAACCATCAAGAAAAGCTTCAAACGCTTTTCCATGAGTGCATTCAACAATATGTTCAGGTAGTCCATTCCCCATTTCTCGATGACATCAGGAAAAAAACGAATAAGGAAAGACGTTTGTGCGGGTGGCATAAGGTCGGATGTTTGCACTGTAGTTTATTCTCTTGCTATGTCCACCAAGTGCTCGCATGTACCTGCTCTTATCGATCTTTACATGAGCCAGGACCATATGAAATAATTTTATTCTGTTCCTTTGTCGTCTAATATCTAATAATTCTAAATTACATGAACGTAGCATTTCGGTAACTGAGTGTTATTTTTTTGTACCTAGAACATATAAATCGGACGGCGAGCCTTTCATTTCTTTCTAGTTTGGTGTTGAGACCTTCTTGATGGGGACTACAAACTGCGGCAGCGTATTCTAGAACTGGTACATCATCATCATCATCATCATCATCATCATCATCATCATCATCATCATCATCATCATCATCATCATCATCATCATCATCATCATCATCCTATTTTATGTTCACTGCAGGAACTGGTACAATAAAAATTTTGTATGCCATTAGCTTGACGTCTTTGGTTACGTTTCGTAGCTTAATTTGAAGAAAACACATCTTTTTGTATGATGCTGAGCGAACATTTTCAGTGTGGCCGGGCCGGTTTAGGTGATTAGCAATCAATACACTAAGATATGTGAAACTAGAGACATTTTTCAAAATAACATTTCCAATATGATACTGAAAGGAAACAACCTTTTCTTTCGGTTGGTGTGCACAAAGGTGGTCTTGGCATAATTAATTTCCATGTCCGATTTTTGACACCAAGTATGAAGACTGTAGAGACACTGGTTAATTTTAACCTGATTCTTTCACAGGTAACTAGAGTATAAAGTAAGCAGTCATCTGCGAAAAGCTTCCGCACCACTGGCGGCTGAACAACTGTAACTGCATCACTAATATAAAGCAAGAACAATAATGAGCCTAGCACCGAACCTTGTGGTGCCCCAGAAAATACCTGCAGTAAACCTGACACACACATTTACTAACGTGTACAACCTACCTCGGACCTGTTGAATATGCTTCGATCTATTTTAAAATATCATAATTGATACCCGCGTGGCCGAGTTAAAGAAGCAGTTTAATATGTGCCACTTACTCGAACGCTTTTCTGAAACCGACGCAAATCACATCAGCCTGTTGGTGTTCGTCTGAAGCCACTGAAAAATCGCAATCCATTTCGATTAATTGTGTAACCGTTGAGGGGCCGTGTCTAAAACTGTACTGATTTGTATAACGTAACTTATTTGTTTCCAGAAAATGAATAACCTGTTTTGCTATTACGTGCCCTATGAGCTTGCAACATAACGATTTCAGGGATGCAGGGGGATGTTATTTGGAAGCAGGCAATTCCCACTTTTGAACAAGGGAATAACGACAGCGCCATTCTTGAGGAAGGGAAGGAGTGCGTAAAGAGTGTTGAAAAATAATTACTAAATAAACGGAGATGCACTCAGCACTTGAAACACACCCTCATGGTGAAACGAAAGAGGTTCCAAGCGACATGTACAGTAATAGTTTACTTCATCGCTGACGTGATTGTGTGTGTCTATGTGTTATCTCTCTGCAACCATGTGTTATCTGTTGCGTGTCTGTGTCAAGGTTGCCTTCTATTGTTATGTTGTCTATTTTTATGCTTAGTGGCTATGGTGTTGGGCTGCTAAGCATGAGGTCACGGGGTCGAATTCCGGCCATGGGGCCGCATTTCGATGGAGGCTAAATGCGAAAACAACCTGTTACGTCTCAACAACACAAAAGCCCACCACCCCACGATTACCTCACAGCCTTAACTAAGGATGAAGCGGAGGGCCCCCATCCCATACTACCGAACAACGAAGGCCACCTGGGATTCGCAGTTAATTAGCCGCTTGCCACGAAGCAAACCACCACCCATCCATCAGCACCTATCTAGAGGTCAACGGAGCGAGGACACCGACCCTTGATGAGTCCACAAAAGGCCACCAACCTCACATTACCTGACAGCCTGAACTTGGATGAAGGGTGGGGGGCCCATCCAGTGCTACTGAACAACGACGGCGACCTTTGATTCGCAAGTTGCTACCACTGCCACATATCCCATACCATCGGGCTTCACAGGCGGGGTTACTGCGGAGTGTTGCGTGCATGGGCGTGGTATCTCAACGGATTCAACATTTGTGATTTGGCGCTGGACAGTCCTCGGATTCCCTAGTCGACTCACCTAGGGAAGACGACGGTATTAAAAGCGGATACTTTTCGAGAGTGGGACAGAGGGTCCTGAGGGGAACTCGGACGTTTAACTTGATCCTGCATTGAGTGGGCTTCCTTAACCGGAGCTATGTAACTAAACGAATAAACCAGTTTTCCTTTATTCCTAGAACTAGACGTAGCCGTCGATGGGCTTGGCGGATTTCTAGCTCTAACGCCACGCTAAATCACAACAACCCGTGTACTTAGACTTAGGTGCACGTTAAAAAACCCCAGGTGGTTAAAATTTCAGGAGTCCCCCACTACGGCGTGCCTCATAATCAGATCGAGGTTTTGTCACGTAAAACCCATAATTTAATTTTGGTTTAGTTTTACACTCTGTGCTCCTGCCCCCCCCCCCCCCCCCCCAAAGGAACAAAAATGTTGTGGCTAACTTTTAAGGAAGTTGCTGAGAGTGCCATTGAATAACTTTCTTTTTGATTCTGATAATGCGGCATTGAGCATGCTCTGCATCTGTGATAGTTCATTTAACTTCTTTGGCTGTTTGCGTAGGCCTTTTATTTTACGTATCACGTGAATAATGTGACGAGTTATCCATAGATTTTTCTGTTTTTTGGTAACGACTTGGTACAAATCTGTCGACGCAAGTTGTAATAATGCATTTCCATCGCTGCTACGATTCCTCGACTGACTCTGATTGGGAGGCAATTTCAAATTTGTTAAATGATTGTTATAAATAGTCCAAAACCTAATAATCATCTGCTCGTTCATAATCTTTAATCGACACTCGTTCTTTACGCCCTTAGTCGGCAGAATTATTGCATGACGAGGGCAGTACGTTCATTAAAATCATCTTATGGTCGGATATGTCATCCAGTACTGATAAACCATAATCTCCGACTTACATGACAGAAACACCAAATCCAACATTGAACGGTATTCGGGTGTTACCCTTAGTAATCTTTAACTATTTGACTTAATTAATGAAAAAAGGCAATTTCCAATAATTATATTGCACTCGTTGTCTTGGAGTCTTGGAGTGGTGGCTTGACAGACACTCCCAGTCCTTGTGTCCTAATAAAAGTCGCCAGCCAATATTAGTCGAGTGCCTCTGACAATAATAATAATCAATCAAAAGTGTTTATTGAAGTGCCGAGGAACAACCTCGAGGGTCATGGTGCTGGCGCACTCGGCAAAACAATGCACATGAAAAACAGTGCCCGCCCACACACACATACACACGCACGCACACACACAAAAATAATTTGGTGAATACAGATTTTAACAGGGCCTAAAATGTGTACACGAAGAGAATACAAAGCAAAAGTGGAGAAACAGAAAACGGGTTACAGAGTGACAGAACGACACAACAGATCTGAGAGTTTTTTTTTTTTAGGTATTGAAATTGCTGTGCCACTTCTTTCAGGAGAATATTAAAGTTAGGCCTAAAATATCCAGTCACTCTGAATGGGCGATATATGTGGCCTACCCTCTAGATAGAGGGTCATAACAATCTGAAGGCTGAAAGGCGCGCTGTTTCCTTGTGCCTTTCTGCGGAATGTCAAAGCGCAAAGTGCCGCTATAGCCTTTCTCCAAGCCACTGGGCTGGACGCACGACTTTAGAGACGCTACAACTCTGTGAATTTGTGTATGCGCATCTCTTCCTCATATAATAATAATAATAATAATAATAATAATAATAATAATAATAATAATAATAATAATAATAATAATAATAATAATAATAATAATAATAATAATAATAATAATAATAATAATAATAATAATAATAATCCCTTTTCCTCCCCGTCCCTTTACCCCAGTCTAGAGTAGCAGGCCAGAGCAAGCAGGCTTTTTGTCCGTGCTCCAAACGTCTGGCAGATGTTGAATAAAGCTGAATTGAATTAAAAAGTTATAGCTCCGGCCGACCTCTCCGCCTTTCTGCAAATAAATCTCTCTCTCTCAAAGCGCACATTTGGAAGGAAGTGCGAGCAGCACATTTTTCGATGTGTTAGTTTGTGGAGAAAAAGAACAGCCGATTTGTTGGATCTCCAGATGAGGGTAGGTAACGTGTCTGAGTTAGCTCTATGAAGATGGAACGCTTTGGTTTAGGTTAGGTTAGGTTAGGTTAGGTCAGTCATCACGGAATAGACATGGACGTATACGAATTCTCCTTGTACTTAATTCTTTTTTAACCTCTCTTTTGGGTTGTGAACGAACGCTCTGAGAAAATCTCCCTGAAGTGGCATTAAACCTTAATTCAGCTTGAAAACAGTTTCTAGTTGCGTTCATGATGCCATATTGCATGCTGTTTTTCTATCTCAATTTTTGTGCGAACGCCGGCGCTGGCACCAGTGAGCGCATATGGCACTGGCGCACGACGCGCTAGCGTGTCGAGCCAACATAGAAGGAAAGCAATCCCTGCGTGAAACCACAGCTTTGAGAAATTACGCTTACTTGCGAGCTGTGTCACATGAAAATGCGTGCACTGGTGCCGCCTTCTATAGCTCTTCTACATATGCGGTACCTGAAAGCGACAGGCTTGAGTGCGCCCAACTGATAGACACACTACGCCTTCTCTATAGTGCGTGTGATTGACCTGGACTCCTGCCTTATCTCACGCTTTCAATCCTCCTCTCCATGTGTTGCGTAGAAAACTCGCAAATTCTAATTAACATTCACTGCCTTTCCTTCCTTCCCTCACCTCAGCATAAATGTACTATAAGCATAGAAGAAGCGCAGTATAAAGCTTTGTGCAGTATAAACGTTGGCACGTTTGTTTCATACCGTCTTCGTTTGGGACTTCTGTGCTTTTCTCAATGTAAGACAGCGTCCGAAAACGCGTCGTCAACGAGTCGATTTGAAAAATGAATGAATTATCTGGCATTCAATGCAGGCAGGCACCGCATTGCAAGCGCCACATCGGCATATAGTTATCACTTAAAATATCCCATATGAACATCCCAGCGAAAAGAACATTGTACTGTTTGCGAGCCAGTGCACGTCACTCCCATTACATAACCGCGCAACAGTGTCACGTTGAACGTAGGGTGGCCAAACTCAAAACAAAACAATTTATTAAACATAGCTTTAAATAATTACACGAGTACATGTAGCACACGCGCGCCAACACTGCCATGTGAAAATTGGTTTACACCAGGAAGGGGCACCAACTACAGTGGACAGATGATTTCTTTTACTGTCGAGATATACTTCTTAAACACATGAAAAAAAAGTTGTTCATGAATTATTGCAGTTGTTTTCGCTACTATTTCTGTCGTCACTTTGTTGCGTGCCCGTCCTCCTGTGGTCTATGCTTCATTTTATATTGTGCTTGGTAGACCATCTTCTGTGCCAGTGTTCTCGCTTCGATAAACAACGCCCTACTCTCCAGTATGCCTTGAATAGACTGGACAACATACATGACCGGAGTTGTTGGAGAAGTATGGGAGAGGCCTTTGCCCTGCAGTGGGCGTAACCAGGCTGCTGCTGCTGATGATGATAAGACTGGACGATAGGCCGTTAACAGAAGCAAAGCTCTTGGGAGCCTGGCCTTGCAGCTCTTCAACCCAGAAAGCTATGCGAGCTCTCTGCAGTGCCAGAGGGCGACGGACTTGAGTGCCCGACTTTAGATATGCATAGCACGTGGCTTAGTGCATGTGGAAGTGCTATCAAGACTCGTGTCTTTTCTCTCTCTTTCTTTCACTCCCGTATCCCGTTGCACACGTGTAGGGCATAGTAAATTGGACAAAGTCTCATTAACCTCCCAGCTGTTTCCTCCCACCCTTCTCTCTCTCTTTCTCTCACTTGCTTGATTGTTGGTAACTACTGCGTTTAATGTTTTACTACGCCTGCAGGGGACTTAAGCTCAGCGTCACACCTTCTATTTGATCTTTTGCCTGCGTGTTGAACATTTGGAAGATGGAAATAAAGCTTTATCCTAGTGTTGATCCTGCAAATTAAGACTCAATAAGCCATAGCCATAGTTTCGATTCTTAATTTCTTAGTTCTTCCCGCTGCGAAAGATACCGCTGCCTTTACTCCGCAGGGCAGAACCTTAAAGAACTAAACTCTGGACATGTAATGAGGTGGTTAGTATTCATGACATTTACAAGGTATTTCTCTCGTTGTATTTGCAAAGAAACGTTATGGGGAGAAAAGTACTGTGCTCGGGTGTAAAAGCAATCTTACCTTGCGCTCCAAAAACGTAAGCACACCTAACGGCCGTGATCATGCGCACGAGTTGCAGTCTCGCAGTATTGTTACATGCCTACCCCACCTATGCGAAGCAGTTGGAGCATTATAGAACTGCACCGTAACTCTCTAAACTGCACGAAGAGAACTTGATCGAATATGCTACGCACACGACGTGTGCGTAGCATATTCCCGCTTCTGTAACTAGAAAGTTGCAGAAGCGGGTCAGGCTGGCATGTCTGGCTCCAAAGAAAGCATGCAGGCAAGCAGATTTGTTTCATATACCGTCCTCGTTTGGGACTTCTGTGCGTTTGTCAAAATAAGACAGCGTCCGAAAATGTGTCGTGAACGAGTCAATTTGAAACGCGAATTATCTTAATAAAGTGGTCACTTGAAGACGTATCCCTATAACTGATTAAAACGCTTACTGCGCACAGGCAGTTCGCGTAAAAAGGAGGGAACTTCTTGTACCCTTTCCATTTTTCAATATTCTTCGCCAAAGAAGACGACGGCTTCTTAACACATTATCGACGAAGTCGTTAATGTGACAAAACAAACCAAAGACGGACTTCCAGAGCTGTTCCCGTAAAGGGCTTTGTCATTTTTGACACGGGACAAGCGCCGCGTTGGTTTCGGCTAAAACCATCCGACAGTGTACCCGATATATGTAACCACAATACCTAGATGAATAATTCAGGTATCAGAATGATTTAACAGCAAGTTCGTGGGAGTCCCACTTTAAAAACGTGCTTCATCGTTAAAAATACGAGCAGCGTGAAACTAGCCTTGAAGTAAATGTGACTGAAAGTAAGTCAACGGGGCGACATTGAGAGATGCATTCATGGAATAGAAAAAAAAATTGCGCGCACTGTTGCAAGGTGTCCCTTAGGTGCACATCGGGAAAGGCAGAGAAAAAGGCGAAGAAATCGGTTGGCATTTGCGAAACAGCCTTCAGGAGCAATGGCTGACGAAGGGTGAACGTGCATATATATATATATATATATATATATATATATATATATATATATATATATATATATATATATATATATATATACAGGGTGTCATACGTAAATTTAGCCAAACATTAAAAACATGCATTGTAGCTCGACAGAACCAAGGTAATGTTTGCCGTCCCTTGGAGATACTCGAACCACTTCTTTATTCATTCCGCCTAATTCGATGATTAATCCTAAATAATTAATCGACTTCTCAAATATTATAATTAGATAAAACGTGTCAATGAGAAAATTGTTGAGCGACATGAAGAACTCCCGATACAGCTTTCTGTTGCTCATTGCGTGCTACATAAAATTATTTTTTCCGAGCGTGAAGGAAGGCCGGCTGTGCACGCAACATTGTCGCGCGACTGGCCACTCGAGGCACTTTGAGTGCATTCGCGGGCTCCTTTCACGCCCGGAAAAATACTTTCATGTACCACGCATTGAGCAGCAAATAGCTGTACCGGGATTTTTTCTTGTTGCTCTATAATTTTTACATTGATACTTTTCATCTCAATATAATATTTGAGAACTTCTTTAATTAATTAAGACTAATTATCTAATTAGGAGGAATGCAAAAAATAATCTGAGCGACGATAAACAAAATAAAATTGGTTCTGTTGAGCTACGTGGCATTTGTATATTTTTAGTGTTTGGCTCAAGTGACGTGGGACACCATGTGTGTGTGTGTGTGTGTATATATATATATATATATATATATATATATATATATATATATATATATATATATATATATATAAAGAGAGAGAGCGAGATGTATAGCTAATATAATTGAGCATTTGAGCGACAATAATCGTTGCGCAGCATAGTGTATTGCACTGACTCCGAGATTAATTCATCCATCTGTGCCCAACGGCTGTAGGGGCGGTGGTTTCGCGTCGTTCTGTTTGGGCGTTAGTTGCCTGTGCCGATGTTCTCATATCACGTGTGAAGAGGGAGTGAGATAGACAGCGGGTGAGAATAGAAGCAGGGCTCTTCAAAACCTTAAATCATGAATTCATCAGTATAACGTGTCGATCTTTGCATGCCAACGAACTTGCGTGGTAGCGTTGTGTGTACTTCTATGGTGCCGTGGGCAGTTGCATAGCGTACACCGGCTCCGCCAGTATACAAGTCGCTAAAGGAGTATGTATGAAGACAAGCAAATACGTGAAGACAAGCGTATGCCTTTTTTTACCTTTCCTGTTGATTACATTGCGTCCACATTGTGACGTAGAACCCGTTGCACGCTCAGAACAAACAACTTTGTTGTTGAAGTAAATTAAAAAAAAGAAATATCCAAACCAATTCCGCAATATGCAATGCATTTTGTTACCTTGTCAAAAACAGGTGCCGGCCAATCATAGTAGTAAACACACTAGTAAAAGTGGTCGCCCAAAAACAAACAGAAAGTACAAATAGAAAGCTTACAAATGCTTGTAAGTTTCGACAGCTTACAAAATACAAAACATCCACGAACACTTTATGCAACTGTCTCAATTCGCACATAAAGAAGCAGGAAGAGATTAAAACACAAAGTAAAATGCGCGAAGAAGAAAGAAATAAAAAACGATTAGGTACATGTAAACGTTGTCCTAAAGCAAACACACACATAGAGTCAAAGGAAGGCCTTTAGTTCTCATAGTCCACTTCTTAATCTTAAATTATCATTGAGAGCAAAAACTTCTATATAGAACCGACCGGAGGTGGTTCCAGTCGCTTGATGATTTTAGAGTGGTAGAGTTCGACTGTGACACTGTGGGGATTACAAATTATCAGTTTCCTCCAAAGAAAGCCTTTACAGGCATGATAAGTAGAGTTTCTCCGTTTAGTATAACTTAAAGAAAAGAAATGTCAGGCATGCTGTATCTTTTCTGGATAGGAGAGGTAGGGATGACGTACGTGTCTTGTGTGCTACGCTCATCTGCTCGCCTACCCGCCGTAGTTGCTTAGTGGCTATAGTGTCGGGCTGCGAAGCACGAGGTCGCAGGATCGAATCCCCGCCACGTCGGCCGCATTTCGATGGTGGCGAAATGCGAAAACATCCGTGTACTTCGATTTAAGTCCACGTTAGAGAAATATAGGTGATCCAAATTTCCGGAGTCCATCATTATGGTGTGCCTCATAATCAGATCAGACCGTGGTTTCGGCACGTGAAACCCCACAATTTATGTAGTTAGTTTTTAATTAATTATCTGCTTGCCTGTGCTACGTAATATAGACGATCATACTTAGGGATAACGAAACCTTGGTGTGCAATTGTGCATTGTTAGAAGTTCTTCGCATAAAGATTCAACGTGAGGATTCCACTTCAAAAAGCCTAGACAAGTGACTTGTACAACTCATGTGTGTTCAAGGTGGGTACTCTGGAAAACTGTGTTTTGATACACTTCTGCAATACAGCAAGCGTCAATTGGATTTACTTTTGGGAAAGGCGCGTTATTTAGCATGTTCTTACTGCAAATGCCATTAGTCTAAATAAGCATCATTCAGCATCATTCAGCAATAATGTTCAGTGTTGCTTGAAGTAATAAGCACATACCCTTGCAGAACACATGAAAGCGGAAGACTTGAGGAGCTTTAGTCAATAGCGATCGAGTATTGGAAAAAAATTGTGATGAGAAATTCAAGCCAGGTCGGTACTTCTTTGTCAATGCTTTTGTAATTGACATGATAATAAGCAGATCTTGGCGCACGAATACAGCGCCCCGGTTACTCTATGTCTCATGAATAGGTAACATTATACAAATAAATTATTATACACTTATGCACACAGTTAGCGTGGAAGGAAGAGTTTGTAGTAGCTAAGGCACACAAAGCAGTATTGAAGTATAATAGTCAAAGCGATACAACAACCTTACAGAGGAACACTCAAATAAATTGTGGGAAGAACATCGAAGCAATGAGTAACGGCGGTGCCACATAATATTTTCCTTATAAATTTTGTCTTTAAAGGTAGGATTGGTTTGTAATAGCGGTTTTGATTCTGTTGATGCAAGCTGTCATTAAGTATATCGATGTAAAATGATTGTCTAGTGATTTGTGTGTGAGCAACTACATCACTTACGTATGTGGTTGGCAATGTTCCAGAACAGCGGCTCGATACAGTCGCATACGGGGGTTTACGGCAGCCGTAATCGATAGGGAGAAACGGTGCAAGACATGCGCGACGATCCGCACCACAAGTAACAAGATAGCTGAAGAAGTAGCCATAGCACTCGCAGGAGCTCAGACTAACGCAACCGTGATAGTCAGCGACTCTCAGACGGCAATAAGAAACTTTGCCAAACGACCGAATCTCCCCGGAGGCACTACGCATTCTTCTTGCAGAAGGCCAAAATTTCAAAAGTTAGATATACATCACCTGGACACCCGCTCACACCCTCGCGGAGGACGGCAACGACGAGGCGGCACACGACGCGGCTCGAGGGCTTACGGACAGAGCCGCAGTCGCATGTGACGCCCCGACATCCTCCGGATGTGACGGTGCGGTAAATGAGTGGGAATGGGAGTACAGAATGACCACATATAATGACATCACGAAACACGATAGATTACAGAGGTGCATATTCCCGCTACCTCACGCAACATTGACAAAAAAGCAGTCTGTCGCATGGCGGCAGTTACAAACTAGGACATATCCGAATCCTGCGCTCTCGCACATCATATATCCGGATGTATATCCAACGGACAAATGCAAAATATGTGAATCCAGAGCCCCTCTGGAGCATATATTATGGGAATGCCGAGGGATACATAACAATAAAGAAAACGCGGCCTCTAGCAGCAGCCTTCGCACGCGCTGAGAAGCCGCGCTGCTCAGCCCCGCCCTCGAGGATCAACTATTGGCCGTCCAACGGGCCGAGGATGCCGCCAGGACCCAGGACTCAGCTTTTGTTTGCACTCACTGCACATACGAGGTTCTGGAAAGCTACTCACACCTCGATTTGATAAAGTCATAATGATTTTTTATACTTTTATGCGATATCCCGTGCGGATATTATCCTTCCTGCTCTGAATAGGACCCATAGTCAGTGCTAATTTCTTCCCTTCAGCTGAAGTTTGCCACTAACATTTGAATAACATTTGAAAAGGTTTCCCCTGCAATGATTGTACGCGTATAATGTGGATTGTGTCGCAAAATAATTAGGGCGAATTTACATAGTTACCTGCGCAGGCGCCTTACAGACTGGGGCGAAAGGAACGCTAGAATTCTCGCCACAATGTCGCTTGCAAGACAGGCGTATCTTACATGTACGCTTCCTTGCCTCTGGAACTGTTCTTATCGAGTTTATGACGCCACGAACAGCGTTCTGTCTCTTGCGCGAGTTCTCCTGTCCGCCAAGCATCGGCGAACTTCCCCAGTCTCGCAGAACGCGAACATAAAGTAGCGCGACAGAGCTGCCAGAGGTACACACACGAGGAGGAAACGAGAAGTGGTAGACAGGAAACCCGGACGCTATGATCAATGGCGGCACTTAGACAAATGCGGTTCCTGACAAGCACGAGCAGAAAAAAGACGAGGAGGGGGATCAGTGGTGCGCCCGAAGAGCGGCCCCCCGGAAGAACAGCGAGCGGCGGCGGCTGCCGGGCGTATCCATCTCCGCCCGCCGGGGCGCTAGCACTCCGTCCAAGCAGCTCGGCGCGCGCCGCGAAAGCTCCTCGTTTCAAGGCGCTTTGCTGGCACGGCTCAATAAACATTTCACGACAGGCTGCGCTACTGTGCGCAGGCGAGCCCGCCTCTTTTCGTGGACATTCCAGTTAGGCCCATCAACTTCCAGCTACCGATGATTAAGCGCCGCATTCCGCCGCCCCGAACCAAATGAAGCAATCGCGAAAGGAGCGGAAAAGCGGAGCGTCTTACTCGAACGCGAGGTTCCCCCAACTTCACCGATCTCCTTCTCGTGCTCTTCCGCAAGCGCAACTGTGTCTCTACCTCCATTCGGGTTCTTTTTCTTAAATGCAGTTTGGCGTTTTGTGCGTGTGTTCAAATGTCTTTGCTTTGTCATTGGTCCCTACTTTAATCTTGCATTTGCCTGAAGGTGCATTCTGGCTATTTGCATGGCAAAACTTTCATAAAAGGGACGTCGTTAATCGATCGCGCGGAAACGCAACCCGCTTCACCTGTGTGATGTGGCAGCGAAACACGGTGAATGCATATACAGAACTTGAATGGATGGATTATGGCAACGGCCGTACCTAATCAATCTTCAGAGAGATTTCCTTCCATGCAAAGAACGTCTTCTAAAGAAAAAACAAAAAAAGCAAAGAAAGACGCTGCGGCGTCTGTTAACATCATCGTTTACTTATCAGCACTCGGAGGTGGTGTATCAGCACATGAGCGCCGGGATAATCGATAACTTCCGCTATGCGCAAGCAAGGGATGGCGATTCTTACAATCGAATGCTGTATGAAAACCATATTGCTATCCACGCACTAGAATGCTTACACAAGAAAAAAAAAAGAAAACTTGACAGTCACCTTAGCGTACGCTAAAGAGGATGAAGGCGAAAGCCTGCGCGCTCACGAGACATTCAATAAATTACTTGACATTCTCATCCGAATGCGTTGTCACTTCCTATTACTTTTCTCTCACGAAAGGTTGTGTGGACGAGTGCCTTAGTTAACTCTAGCTTAATTAACTGTACCTTAAGTAATTTTGCCTTAATTCCCACCAAAGGTCGCGGGCTCGACTCCCACCAACTGTCATCGGTTCGACCAGCAATGGTGGCATCATCAATTTTGCTACCATTGAATTTTGGTCCTACCAAAGCTGGAGGGTCCGGCTCCCACTAAAGGTCGTGGGTTCAAGTCCCCTAATCAAATCTGCCTTAATTAACTGTCTACTAATAGCGGTGCTACTCGCATGCACCAAATGTCATGGGTTCGATTGTCTTAATTAACTCTATCTTAATTACCTGTGTTTTAATTAACTTCTACTTAACATCAAAGGTCGTGGCCTCGACTCCCACCAATGGCTATGGGTTGGACCATCAATGATGGCCCCATAAATGCTGGCACCGTTGAATTTGTCCTACCAAAGCTCAAGGGTTCGGCTTCCACCAAAGGTCGTGGGTTCGAATCCCACCAATGGTCGTGGGTGGCACCATCAGTTTTGGTGCCATTGAATTTTGATGTTATAACACGGAACAGTTAATTTTTTTTTATAACCGGGCAATGAATTTTTCGACCTATGAGCCACTTAAGAGGAAGCTTTAGCTGGGGCCCAACTCCGACGCGGCATATTCAAATATATGTAAAACGCAAAAACGCTTTTGTGAGATAACCCCCGGACGGATTTTAATAATATTTGTTGTAGTTGAGATAGAAAGTTAAGTTCTAGTGACTGTTGGAAGCGGAATTTCAATTTAGGGCCTGAATTTTATGAAAAGGATTTTCAAAAATTCGGAAATTTGAAAAAATATAGACACACGAAGTTTATAAATTAATATATCTGCATAAAAACAGATATCGCGGTTCTGTAAACGGCATCCATTAGGTCATTCAAAGCGGACAAATTATATATGTCAATTTATATCTTACGTAAATTTGTTACGTCGTGCACAAGGGTTCTGCAAAAGCTGTATTTCCATATTAGTATATTTCTCTAGATTCGCGTGCAACATATCAATTTTGTCCGCTTTTGATGTACTATCAGATGCGATTCACAGAATTGTGACGTAATTTTTCTTTGCTGAGTTACAGAGTTGTAAACTTCATAATTCTGTCTTCTCAAAATTTTTGATTTTCGCCAGTTTTTTTATAAAAAAAATTACGACCTAAATGGAAAATTCGAAACCAACAGTCACTAGATAAATTTTTCTTTTAAATGCAACCAACCTCACCAAACATAGGGCACTGGTTGCCGTGAAAAACGAATTCTCCTTTTACATGTATTTAGAAAGGAGCACCCGAGCTAAAGCTTCCTCTTAAAGCTGTCACCTTAAAATCTGAAACGTTAGAGGAATGAACGACTGAATTTATTGGAGCAAAGACAGTTGGGTGTCCTATACCTTTTTCTTTTTTGAAAGTGTACCTGACCGAGGCTATGCACTTATTCCTTTGAATTCTATAGGGACAGTGAACACCTATTGGGGCCGCGGCGGAGCGCCACGTTACCGCCACCAACTGCTAGTCTGGCGTTACGTTGCGTGCTCGCAGCCCGTTCTCGGACGCCATGCATTTGCGGCCTCCACAAGCCATGCATTCTCCCGCGCGCGCTCACCTGTTGCGTTGACAATCTAACTGTACTTGAAAAGTCACGGAGCCCAGAAGTTTAAAACGATTATAATGAAAAAGGCAAAGTGTTGTGCGCTTAAATGTCCACTTCTACGGGATGCACCATTGCTGCAACATCGATCTAATATGTTTCTAAAGCAGGTAGCAGATGTTTATTATGATCAGGTTAGATGCGAGTCTTAGGCGCATCAGTGGTGACATAGACTAGAAGCGTGAACGCTAGACTGCAACGGCCTTCGGCGCAGAATTTAATCGGAAACGTGGGGATACAGAAACATATGTCGAAAAATGTTTACGGTAATGCATTTCCTCTCAGTGTGGAAACTTAAAGCCTATAAGAGAGAAACAAACAAATACAGTTAAACAGACTACAGTAAATCGCTTCGCCGTGACCCATCCATAAGCGCCTAATTAAGAGATCGAGTTGCAAGCAACTGGACACTGCAGACCATGGCTCTCGTTGAATATACAACACGGCGCCAACACTCTCGATTTCAGTCCCTATTGAGTATTAAAACTTAATAAGATGCGATTGCGGCAACTGCTTCCATATTTTGTGGAAAAGGATTGATTGATTGAGTAACTTTTATTTTACAGTCCTGCAGAACGCGTATTAGCACGTCGCGGGCCGCTCCCACGTCGGGACCGACAGGCCTAAGCCTGCCAGCCGCATCGAAGGGAAAAAAAATTCACAGGAACTCCACAGGAGTTCCTGCGTGAATTGTAAGCATTCGTAAGCATTGTGCCACTTGCACATCTCTACGCAGCCCAGTGTCATCATCAATTTTAAGAAACTTAATCCGACTATTATAAGCACTTATCAACCCTTTTAGGTCGTTATTAACCTTATCAAACAAGATACGACCCTTATCAACCATTACAAGTTGTTATCAGTCTTATCGGGCTCGATACGACCCTTATGTCGTTATCTGTGAACTTACTGTGAACTTACTGTGAACTTACAACTTATTAACGATTCTTCTTTCGTGACAGAAGGACGCACTGGCTTCCTCGTTGGGTAGGCATAGAAATGCTCACGCCTTTAAAAGAGCCTTGTTTTGAGCGCGCCCATTGCACTCGCTTACCGTCGTCTGCTACACCTCACACACGAGACTTCACCACAGCGCGCCGCCAGGACAGCACCAACTTCTCGCTGGGCATTAGTTGCACGCTCCGTACAGTTGGCTATTGCGCTCTAGTTGTTCTCATATTTATGTCCGGTCCGGTGTGTGCAGTTTCTTTTCTCTCTCTGTGTGTCGCTGTGTGTGTGCTTTTTCTTTTCAGTGTTATATCTGCTGCCCTTGCTGCTTCCACGATATAGGGTAACCAAGTGGACGTATTTCGGTTAGCTCCATGTCTTTCGTATTTCATTTCTCTCTATGTCTTTATTTTTCAATCATGATGAGCGATTCGTGCAACAAAAAGATTTTATTTTTATACATTATTTATATGCGATTGGGCCTATATCTAAGCCGCCTGCTCCTTGTCACACAAATTAATTACACAGCACTAAAAAAGAAGAAAACCTAGTGCCCTTTCACTCTGTGAAGAAGGATGACCAGCGAAGCCGCGTATGTGGGCCCCCTAATAGCGAACTGCACCTCCGCCGCGGGTCGGCCTGGATTACACTGTCTTCGAGGTCGGCGCAGGTATGGGGAGTGCTTAACGCCTGCTTCACCTCAACCGCGGGTCGGCGTTGCATGCAATGTCTTCGCGATCGGCCCACGTATGAGGAGTTTTGTGTCTACGCACGGACACGACACTGGGGGAACTAGCCCTTAACAGATTCGCTCTAAAAACTTCATGATGATAATGCGGAGGAAAATTATATATATATGGAAGGCAGGGATGTTAACCAGTCACAAGTCCGGTCGGCTACGCTACGCTGGGGAAGAGAGAAGGGGAAGAGAGGTAAAGGACTGAGAAAGGGTGTACAAAGACATGCACGTACAGTACTAGAGTCAAAACCGCTCGTACAAACCATAGGTTCTCAGACACCACAAAAGTGCCTTCCGTGCCTTCTGAGCCGATGATCGGTGGGGACGGAGTTATAGTATTATCTGTTCACTCAGAGGACGACCATCTAGTTTCCTGAATGTATTGGACATAGATTGTCTTTGTGCTTCAAATTGAGGACAGTGGCACAATAAATGGTCAATGTTCTCCTCGCATCCGCAAACATCACATGCAGGAGTGTCAGCCCATTCCAATAAGTACTAAATAAACTTTCGTGAAGCCAAAAGCCCCAGCCACAACCGACACAGAAGAGATGGTTCGCGTTGGTGCATGCAGTCCGGCCGGAGGGCTCAGTTGCAGTGAAGGGTTTAGTCTGTGAAGTCTGGTGCGCCTTGCATGTGCGGTATTCCATTCTGCTAAGGAGAGGGTTCGTGCTACAGTGCGAAGTTGCCACGCACCCTCGGCTCTTGAGAGAGGAACGGGGACGCAGCGGTCTCCTTTGTTTGACGTCCGAGCGTCCTTATCAGTGCCATCATACCCAATGATACCGCAATGGCGTGTGATTCATTGAAAATAGATCATCATCATCATCAGCCTGGCTACGCCCATTGCAGGGCGAAGGCCTCTCCCATACTTCTCCAACTACCCCGGTCACGTGCTGATTGTGGCCATGTTGTCCCTGCAAACTTCTTAATCTCATCCGCCCACCTAACTTTCTGCCACCCCCTGCTACGCTTCCCTTTTCTTGGAATCCAGTCCGTAACCCTTAATGACCATCGGTTATTTTCCCTCCTCATTACATGTCCTGCCCATGCCCCGCCCCCATTTCTTTTTCTTGTTTTCAACTAAAATGTCATTAACTCGCGTTCGTTCCCTCACCTAATCTGCTCTTTTCTTATCCCTTAACGTTACGCCCATCATTCTTCTTTCCATAGCTCGTTTCGTCGTCCTCAATTTAAGTAGAACCCTTTTCGTAAGCCTCCAGGTTTCTGCCCCTAGGTGAGTACTGTAAGACACGGCAGTTATACACTTTTCTCTTGAGGGATAATGGCAACCTGCGGTTCATGATCTGAGAATGGCTGCCAAACGCACCCCAGCCCTTTCTTATTCTTCTGATTATTTCAGTCTCATGATCCGGATCCGCGGTCACTACCTGCCCTAAGTAGATGTATTCCCTTGCCACTTCCATAGCTTCGCTACCTATCGTAAACTGCTGGTCTTTTCCGAAACTGTAAAACATTACTTTAGTTTTCTGCAGATTAATTTTTAGACCCACCCTTCTGCTTTGCCTCTCCAGGTTAGTGAACCTGCATTGCAATTGGTCACCTGAGTTACTAAGCAAGCCAATGTCATCAGCGAATCTCAAGTTACTAAGGTATTCTCCATTAACTATTATCCCCAATTCTTCCGAATCCAGGTCTCTGAATACCTCCTGTAAACACGCTATGAATAGCATTGGAGAGATGGTATCTCCCTGCCTGACGCCTTTCTTTATTGGGAAAATAGATATCTTGGCCTTTTTCTCTCAAGTGATGGACAGGTTCCATGATTTCGCATGTGAGCTGATCGTGAGTTCCATGTCGGAGAAACGACTGCACACATTGCAAGGCCGGCCTTTAATTGCAGAAGACTGCTCATTTTTCAGGACCTTTAGCATTTATCACATGAAGCGTGTCGCGGAGAGCCGTGAGCTTTGCAGCTGTAGACGTAGTAATAGGGCAAGTCTTGAACCGGTGGGTTATAACCATTGTTTGTAGAACTACATCGCCACCGGAGCTGGTTGATGTAGTTCATCCGTCAGCATAGACGTGTGTGCAGTCGCTGTATTTCTCGTACAAGAGAAGTAAAGTTAGTTGCTTGAGTGCTGATGACGGCAAGTCGGACTTTTTCTGAAGTCCTGGGATTGTAAGGTTTACGTGAGTACGGCGCACACACCATGGAAGAATGGAAGGTCTTGCTGCAGGTGCGTAGCCTCACCTGAGAGAGGCACGGTGCGCGAAGACAGTTGCACTGAATGTCGTGTGGGGCCTTTCTACTGGGAGACTTGCGAGGTGATGGGTAGGGATCTGGGCGAAGTGTCTTATGTGTACACGCATTGTTTCAATGGTAATGTGCGTTCTAAGAGTGGAATCGTGAGCGAGTGCAATGGCTTCAGTCGTTGACGCGCTCTGCGGTAGACCAAGGCATATCTTGAGGGCTTGGGCTTGGATGTCTTGGATTGTACTCAGGTCCGTTCTGCAAGTGTTGGAGATGACCGGTGGCCTATACCGCAGAAACCTAATCAAGATGACCCTGTACTGTTGCTGCGTGGATTGTATTGACACTCCCCAGGAATTCCCTGTTAGGAACTTAAGGATATGGCAAAGTCGCTACAGGCTTTTTCTCACATAATTCACATGAGGCGGTCCACGATAGATTTCTGTCAATGACCACCCTAATAATCTGTTATTAGAGATGTACGAGATAAGCTATCCGCCGACGGATATCACATGTGGAGACATTGGTTTCCTGGTAAATGCCGCCACTGCACACATTTCACATGATATTTGAAAGCCTTGTTCTCGAAGGCAGGATGATGTTGAAGGCCTGCCTTCTGAAGCCGTGCGCGAAACGGAAGTCGCTTCACACCTGACGTTCAAATACAAATGTCGTTGGCATAGACGGAGAGCCTAAGAATGCATGGTAGAATGTCGGCGAGTCCAGTTAGTGTTAGAGTGAAGAGCGTTGGGCTCAGTACTCCACCCTGACGGACGCCATGGTTACTTTAATGCTTGGAGGTTGGGCCACCCTCGGTAAGTATGAAAAAGGATCTCTTTTGTAGGTAGTTACTAATCCAGAAATAGATCTTTCCACTAAGTCCTACTGCCTCTAACGTGTTAAAAATCGATTTGTGCGTTACGTTATCGCAGGCTCTTTTAACATCCAGAAACAGGGCAGCAGATAATCTTTTGCAGGACCTCTGGTGCTCGAGGTACGTCACCAAGTCGGTAACGTTGTATATGGAAACACGGCCACGCTTGAAACCGGCCATTGCGTCTGGATATACCTGGTAATGTTCGAGGTACCATTGTAGGCATACTAGAGCTAATCTCTCCATTAGATTTTCACTTCGGCCGTTGTGAAAAGACTGTCCATGCAGCGGTCGCGTGAAATCTGTGCGTGGTTGATCATTGATGTTCCAGGGGATCTGGTTTCGCCAGCAATCCTACTGCAGAAATCGTCAGCGACGCCAATCTCTCTGAATTTTTGGTGAAGGTCCAAATACTTGAAAGGCTGGCGTTGCTGAGGGGTTCCATGGACACTACGAACAGTTCTTCATATGTGAGACAAAGGTTTTCATGGAACCAAAGATTCGCAGAACGACAGCCATCTTTGCGATGCGAGTTTGTTCATGCGACGCTGAATTTTCTCTTGGGTTCTTCTGGCCAACCTCAAGTAATCTACAGGCTTTGTACGCCTGTATCTTCGCTCTGCACGGTGAAGAATTGCACGAAGCTTCTCCAACTCAATGTCGTATTCGGTGCGTACAGACGTTTTTGGAAGCGAATGCGTGGCAACCTCTAGGGCACCCTTTATATTGTCCTTTAGGCTAGAGGACCAGCCATCACGACAGCCGTCTTCAACAATTGATTTGAACATCGGCTAGTCGATACATTGAGCGACGCCGGCTAACTTGGAGGCCGTCAGCTTATCAATACTAAGATAAGTGGAGAAGTGGTCATTCCACCGCGTTTAAATGTCCGAAAACCACCTGACCTTTCAAGTAAGGAGCGTGAAACAAAGGTGAGGTCCAAGCAGCTACTGCAGACAGTTCCCCGCAGAAAGCTGGGGTTTTCATCCTTTAAGAGGCACTGTACTTGTTCAGAGGCAAATGACACTAATCTTCTGCCTTTCGAGTTTATCTTAGAGCTTCCCCAAAGATTGTGGCGGGAATTAAAATCTCCAGTCATCACCCTATGCTGCGGAGTGCATTGGAATGCATTTCAAAGAAGAGTCCACAAGCGCACAAGCATGCAGACGGGCGGTCATATACAAATAAATAAATAAATAAATAAATAAATAAATAAATAAATACCTCCGAACACCGGCTGTGTCTGTTAAATGCTGGAAACCCGACCTTTCTGCGTGCAACTGTATATATATATATATACGTATGCGGGGGGAGGGAGCAAGGTGATAGAGAGTACGACAGACAGAGTAAAAAGAGGACTTACGAAAGAAAAGCTTCGTGCATTCGGCCCCAGGGGCCCGAATTCGCCATTCGAAAACAAGTCCCGAATCGGGATTCGTTTGCGTTTGTGTTGACGAAGAAGTCTATCATAAAAGCTTCTTGTGAATACGGGCCCAGGGCCTAAATTTAGTAAGTTTTTCTTTTCTAACTGCTGTTTGCTATTCTTCAGCCGTTTTCGCTAACAACTTGTGCAACATCGCGATTAGCTGGCATCTACTCTTGCGAACACTTAGCGCGTAAGAACTTTTTGTCAACAGAGGTCCATGGGTATCCATCCCGATGGCTTTGTTAGGTAAAAAAAAACATACTTTCATTGGCCGGTCGCTTATGCTAAAATTTGGGCAACCATGATTTGCTCAAGCTTATTCCTACGTAGTATTCTAGCTTAAGAAAAGCTTTTTAAATATGGGCGCATGACCCCTTATTCTCAAAGCAATATGTAGGAATCAGTGCATAGGATAAAATTAATTTAATTTCTTGTTTCGCCTTCCTTGTCCACTTGCGTTTTCTGCGTTTCGGGAGGAACGCATTCATCATGGTTAAGTTAAGGCCAGGTAGGTTTCACTAGCAGACATGCAAGTGCAAATGCATGCAAGTGGGGCTACAGAGGGCATATGTTAGGCGAACCATGTAATGAGACGCCTGTCCACCAGGTTGGAAGTATTCTGTTCGTGCTTACGTTCTAGCCAGTATAAGTACGCACCGGCCACCAAACCATTCGCCTCCCCACACTCACACCTATATATTGGCGGTGACGACTGGTCATGGCTTCTGGGTCTTATTGCTGGCTTTGGTGGATGGTATCTGATGCAGGCGAATTGTTGACACTTTTGCGTCCGGCAAATAGACAAGAAAAAAGATCATTGACCTGTCTAGATATTGCGCAAATGTAACCACAAGTAATAGTAATATCAATAAGAAAACTTACGGCCTTCGCAGCTTGTTTTTACAAGTGCGTGTGGAGCAGACGAGTAACCGAAATGCTTCGCAGGACACCCGTGTGTCACAGTTTGATCTAATGTAATGGCTGTATATAAAATGTCTTTTGTTACATTCGGCCAATGTAATTGTAATATGTAAATAGAAATATTTGAGGGGGCTTTATGCCTAAATCGTATCACTATTTTCTTTTTCATGTCTTGTGCTTAGATTCAAAAGGAACCTGTAATATCACACAGGAACGAAGGCGTTTACACTTTTCTGCTCACAACATACCTTCTCACACGGGCACTTGTCTTTACCATATGCAACTCATGATGTTTAGCAAAAGAAAAGTTATTGCAAGGTAAGCTACTTTTCAGAAAAATGCATGTACTAACTGGCTTGGTATACGCCAAATCCGAGTGAAAACATTTCATGATTTCCTTCATTGAAATGAATGGAAGAGGGTGGGGGAGGTTAAGCCACAGACGTTGTTTTCAATGAAGGTACCGACAGCTTGCGTGCTCCTTTGTTTCAATGTCAGCTGAAGTCCCTTTTTACTTATTATTCTTCCTTAAGGCGAAGAGGAAATTATTATGAGGACAACTTAAACCACAAGACAACTAAGTATGACCTACGAAATAGAAGCTGAAAATCATTCCTTTCGCCCATATTTTGTATGTTTCAGGCTCTCTTGGAAAAAGCGTGGGGCATTTTAAACTTTCCTTTCTACACTTTTAGTGAGTCTCGTAAAGAATAAACATACATCTCGCGCATCTACTTCTTCATCCATTCCGAGCGGAACGTTCGGAAAGGCTTGTTTTTGTAGCTAGATTATCAATGCATGAATCCGAAAACGATCCTCCCCACGAATCCTTTTCGTGTGCTAAGGGCCCTTGGTCCGCAAAAGGGAGCCGCCGCTGGAAATGAAGTCGTCAACAGGGATTCTGCTCGAGACCTCATCCCCTGACAAGCACACTTGGGGACATACAGTAAGATTTTTTTCGAGAGAAAAGCCGCCTTGCACTGCTTGCCACATTTTGACGAAGGAGCTCGTTTGGTTTGTTTTTGTCGCCTTTTAACTTAGTTCTCCTCGGAAAAGTGCAGCTGCTGTGAAAAGCCAATCACATATTCCCCTAAATGGCCTTGCGCTAACGACGCAGTTGTGTAACTAGAGATAAAACGCACCAGAAAGAAAGCAATATACATACACAGTATAATATATTGCAAGTAGTAGTGACTGTGAAAAATACAAGGGTGAAACTGAATAACTTGACTTTTCATAGGATGAACCTGTGGCCACAAAAGCAAGTTACGCTCAAAGCACTACGATAGCGGCGAAAACAATCGGCGTTCGTGCAAAATTTGATCTGCCGGTCAAGCGCGTCGGCTTTTATGCATGAGTCATCTAAGTTTCTAGGGGAATTGCTGGTGCCGGCGTGTCTCTCAGGAAGTACTACACAATTCACGTCGCCTATACAGTCAGATTACACAAGCTTCGGTGGCAATAGACAACGCATAGAACCATCGATAACATTCCAGTAAGTTCCAATCATGCAGGCGCTTCTTGCGCTGAGCGATAACATGAAGTTGTTAGTGGGTGAAATGCAGTCCCCTTGAAAAGTATAAATAAGTTTCAAAAAATTTCATTCTGGGGTTTTAAGCGCCAAAGCCACGATCTGGTTATGAGCCACGCCGTAGTGAGGGACTCCGGAAATTTGCACCTCCCGGGGTTCTTTAACGTGCACCTAAATCTACAGGTGTTTTCGCATTTCGGCCCCATCGACATGCAGCCGCGGTGGCCGCGATTCGATACCGCAATGCCTTGGTTAGCAGCCCAGCACCACAGTCACTAAGCAACCGGATGGGTAAGGATAAATAAGTATGTGTGTCAATATGATGGCAAAACAGAATTAATTAAACCAAGGAATGCACAAGTTAAAGTAACTGTTCTTAATTTTAATTGCAGCGTTCCTTATGAAAGGGGCTTGAATTTGTGACGGGCTTCATGTTTTATGTAAAAGAAATTGTAAATTTAAGTGAACAAAAAAAGAAAAGGCAACTTGCCCAGTGGTTGAAGCTGTACCAAAAACACATTCGCTAATGCGAGGAAGACCGGTTCGGCACTTGAGCTACACAGGGGTAGCTGTTTTCCTCGGTCCACTTTCCTAGTAACTTGTTTTCTGTATATCTACTAAACATATATTTGATGATGATGATGATTTAACGGCATCCCCTTTTAAACGAGGCGGTGAAAAATAGTCAGCTAGACTGCTTGATTTAATCAGGTATGCTATACATGTTTTTTATCTGGCATTTTTGTGTACATGTTCTTAAATGTCTTTTTCCTTCACAACCTTCCTTGGGCCGCTAGCCATGACTATGAGATCCGGCCGTGCCAATCGCATTCCAGCTCCTTTCCATCAATGGTGGGATGGATGCTGACCGTTTGACGCTTCCATCCACTTTAAACCCAAGTGCTTCTGGAAGGTGTACGTTGCGTACGGTTCTCCCTTGGTGAAAGTCTTCGAATTGTTGTGATGGACCTGTCAAGTGTGTGAACCGTTCAGGCCTGCGTTCCCATGACGCGATGATTTTGCCTCGTCCCAGAAAAGGCTGTTAGCATAAGCCTGGACGTCGACATCTCAAGCGTGGGAAAGATTCAAGCGGGCGTTCCCATGTCGACGTAATTGCCCTGTTCCCCGGAAAGCGTCACCCCTTAATTCCCTGAGCAGACACAAAGGGGAGGACCATGATGAGAAGACACGAAGGGGAAGAGCTCGTCGACTTCACAACCTAACGAAGATATCGATACCTCCACAAGTTGCCCAAGTTTTTCGAGAAGACATCGACGGCCACAAGGCCGCGAGGGGTTACTTAATGTTGTCCTGGCCCCCATGTTAATCAGTACCGCTCGAGACTTGGATAGAGGCACAACCATGTACAAATGAAGTGAATACAGTATTTTCGATTTTTTTTCATCATCACGATGCCTGCCTTCGTCGTCGTTTCCTGATTCTTGCGCTGAAGAACCACCTCACCTGGTCGAGATCGCATCAGCATAGCATTAGGATCTGCTGAGTGGTCTCCAGAATTTCGCTGCAGCATACACCATACCTCATCTATTTCTGAATATTTTCACCGGTATGCTTTTGTCCTTAGGCAACCGGCTTGAGCATAGAATAGCAAGGCACTGCCCTTCGTGTTATCGTACGGATTTTCCCTTCTAATTTCTTATTCTCATTCTTGTAAATCTCCATGGTCCTTTTTGTTTCCATTATTTGCGTCCAATTGGCTGTCTCTGTTTCTCTCACTTCCTTTCTGATGACTCCTGGTTGTCCAATTACAGTTTCAATTACCTTGTACTTTGTTGCCAATTTTCTTGACTTCTTGCCTCATTCTGTGTCCATGCTTTTCAAGTAGGGATACTTGTCATCTTGAATACAATATCATCAGCCAATCGCAAGTTACTAAGGTATTCTCCATTAACTTTTATCCCCAATTCTTCCCAATCCAGGTCTATGAATACCTCCTGTAAACACGCTGTGAATAGCATTGGAGAAATCGTATCTCCCTGCTTGACGCCTTTCTTTATTGGGATTTTGTTGCTTTCTTTTTAGAGGACTACGGTGGCTGTGGAGCCGCTATAGATATCTTTCAGTATATTTATATACGGCTCGTCTACACCCTGATTCCGTAATGCCGCCATGACTGCTGAGGTTTCGACAGAATCAAACGCCTTCTCGTAATCAATGAAAGCTATATGTAAGGGTTGTTTATATTCCGCACATTTCTGTATCACCTGATTGATAGCGTGAATATGGTCTAATGTTGAGTAGCCTCTACGGAATCCTGCCTGGTCCGTTGCTTGACAGAAGTCTAAGGTGTTCCTGATTCTATTTGCGATTGCCTTAGTAAATAGTTTGTAGGCAACTGACAGTAAGCTGATTGGTCTATAATTTTTCAAGTCTTTTGCGTCCCCTTTCTTATGGATTAGGATTATGTTAGCGTTCTTCCAAGATTCCGGTACGCTCGAGGTCATGAGGCATTGCGTATACAGGGTTGCCACTTTCTCTAGAACAATCTGCCCACCATCCTTCAACAAATCTGCTGTTACTTCACCCTCCCCAGCTGCCTTCCCCCTTTGCATAGCTCCCAAGGCTTTCTTTACTTCTTCCGGCGTTACCTGTGAGATTTCGAATTCCTCTAGACTATTCGCTCTTCCATTATCGGCATGGGTGCCACTGGTACTGTATAAATCTCTACAGAACTCCTCAGCCACTTGAACTATCTCATCCATATTAGTAATGATGTTGCCGGCTATGTCTCCTAACGCATACATCTGATTCTTGCCAATTCCTAGTTTCTTCTTCACTGTTTTTAGGCTTCCTCCGTTCCTGAGAGCATGTTCAATTCTATCCATATTATACTTCCTTATGTCAGCTGTCTTACGCTTGTTGATTAACTTCGAAAGTTCTGCCAATTCTATTCTAGCTGTAGGATTAGGGGCTTTCATACATTGGCATTTTTTGATCAGCTCTCTTTCGTCTCCTGCGATAGCTTACTGGTATCCTATCTAACGGAGTTACCACCGGAGCCAGGTATTCTTAGCACCCTCTGCTGCGTCGCAGGTCTGAACGCCGCCGTGGTCCGTTGCTTCGCAGCTGCTGGGGACTGAGGGCCGGGGTTTGATAGTTCTGTTCATATAGGAGGTTGTGACCAAGTACGGCACCAGGGCGGCAAATCCCGCTCTGGTGAGGTAGTGCGTTACCGGTTCTGGTCACCGGGATGAGGCCACACTCCGGGCCTGTTTATGGAATTTTATCAACACGCGGATTTTTTTAATCCGGTGGAAAATTGCGCGGCACCGGGATTCGAACCACGGACCTCTTGCACGCGAGGCGGGTGTTCTACCTTCCCGCCACCGCTGCACCGGAGGAATGAATGCGGATGAGCGTTGGTGGGACGTGTATAAAAAAATTTAGTTTTAGACGAGTTTGTATTGAGCTCATCAATATTGCACCAATTTAACACGTTGTTTAAGTCAGTATTATGTTTGGAAACTAGGTTCGTTGCACAATTGCTAGAGTTAAAGACAATTGTGTCATCTGCATAAAGAATGTAGTTAGAAAAAACAGGCAATTAGGCAAGTAGTTAACATATATTAAAAAGAAGAGTGAACCAAGTACGGATCCCTGCGGTACGCCAATGTTTGTAATCATTGATTTGGAATGAACACCATAAATGGTTACTTTTTTGTGTTCTTTTATTTAAGCAAGAGACAAACAGGCAGACAGACAGAGGGAAAGGCAGAGAGGTTAACCGGATAAGAAGATCCGGTCTGCTACCCTACGCTAGGGAGAGCGGGGAGGGGGAGGTGAACTGATAGCAAAGTAGAGATAAAGGAAGGAAGGAAGCATAGGCATACAATCACAGTCGGTCACTGTCACCGCATACCGTCACCGTACAGCACAGTAGCACTTGCAGCACTATAAACATCTGTTCAAGGTTCTTATTAAACTTTTGCGCGCACAAAGACAGGACGTCGAACGAAGAAGGCACACACAACATTGTTGTGGGCCTTCTTCGTTCGTCCTCCTGTCTTTGTGCGCGCAAAAGTTTAATAAGAACCACGTACAACCAACTCGCCCAAAACATAGCGCTTTTGATCTGTTCAATACAGCCGCTTGTCCAATTCTGTTTCCCTTAAAAAGTGCAACAGTGACCTCGTCACCCTCCGCTGCGATGGCTTGTGATGTCGGCATTCTAAAATAAGCTCCTGTGTTAGAGGTCTTTGGTCAAAGCGCGCTATCGCGATTGTGAGCGATCGTCTCTGCAAATTTTAGCGAGGACAGTCACAGAGAAGGTGTTTTGTGTAATCTTGTATTAAAGTTAAAGCAGGACCTGTTATTCCGATAGATTCAAGTTTAAAGTATAAAATGCGGTGGTTAATTGCATCAAAGGCTTTAGTTAGATCCGCGAACACTGATACCGCATACATGCCCTTATCGAGTGCCATCTTTAATTCTTCAGTTAGGGAGATGAGAGCAAGTTCGTATGAATAGCCTTTGCGGAAGCCGAATTAGAATGGTGAAAGAAAAAGTTTAGATAGGTGATTAGTAGGTGCATTTACTACCACCCATTGAATAACTTTGCTAAAATAAAGGTAGAATGGATAAATGCCTATAAGTAGTAATGAAAACACGGTCAGCCTTTTTAAATGCTGGAGAAATTCTACCTTGGTTTAGTTCTTTTCGGAAGGCTCCAGTCTTGAAGATTAGTCTAATAATAATTGCGCGAACATCTGACATTAGGTGCGCAATTTCGCTTGATCTGATTCGAAATTTCTTATGATTTCTATTTCCTGTGGTGTGGTTATTAACAAAAAGAATGATTGAGGTAGGCGTTGATTTAAATTATTAAATTGCGTGGGTATATGGGAACCACTACTAACGAAAAATTCAGCAAAAGCATCAGCAATATATCCTGTGAGGTCGTGTACGCTCTGGTCATTATGAATAATTTCCTTTAAAATATCGCAATTGTTTCACCTATTTAAAAATTATTTACTATCTTCCATTTCTTACTGGTGTTCTTTCCGCATTCCAATAATTTTTTCTCGTAATAAAGTTTTTTAGCTTTTTTTAGTTCGATAGCAAGAAAGCTGGAAAACGCTCATAGGTCCTAGTGAAATTGCCGTTAAATGGCCGTAGTTTCGTTTCCTTATACAGATTGTCTTTTTTGCGCATCAAGGCTAGAAGCTCATCTGACAGCCAAGGGTTGTGTAGGGACGCGAACTTGTTTTTTTTTTGCATTTGACTTTGTGGGTGTGGCAGTCAAAATACGATTTTAGTACAGATATACAGAGAAGGCTATTTGTTGATCTTTCATATCTGCTATAGAAGACCAATCAGCTTGGCTCACTCAATAAATGAAAGCTTCTTTGTCAAGTGTTAGCGTTGTGTAAGTGGCTTTGACAGGGTTTTCATTATTCTGAAAGCATAAAAATATCGGGTAGTGATCAGTCAGATGTTGTAATAGGACGCCTGAGTCTGGTGGAGACAGCGTATTTGAAAGCTCATGATCGATTAATGTACCCTCTTGATAGGTTGTCTATGTATAGTTATATTATTATCAGTTCAGAGTCCTCTGCATTCCTTCCTTTCATCACTGCTTGTGATCTGCGCAGCTTCAGTTTTAAACAAAAGAAGGCACGTGAGTTAGATGGCATATCTATGCACGAGCTACAACGTAACTTTCCCGTTCTAGAAAATATACTTTTATTTACGCTGAACGGTTATATTAAACTCGGTTTTCCTTAAGATGAGCTAAAACGTGCAGTTGTTAAACCATTACACAAAAACGCCTATTTTAAACAGGTTGACAACTACAGGCCGATTTCAGTTTTACCCGCAATTAGTCAAATTCTGGAAAAACACTTATCCGGAGTGATGACTGGCTTTCTGCATAAAAAAAACAATTTATTGTCAAACTCTCAATTTGGCTTCGTTCCTGGGAAGGGGAATGTAGTACTTTTGGAACAATTCGCTGATTAATTTTCTCTACTTTCGATAACAACGAGGTAGTGACGGCTCTTTTCCTGGATGCAAGAAAAGTTTTTGACTCCGTAGTGCACACATTACTTTTGCGCAAACTACATCTCTTGGGATTTCGGGGGCCTTTTAACAAATTATTAACCAACAATTTTTTTAATCGTTCACAGGTAGTCAAGATAGGCGATCACGTTATTTATTTATTTATTCATTCATTTATTTATTTATATAATATACCTCACTCGCTACCTATATACCTCAGCTAGAAGGCTTTCTTAAAATGTGGTGTCCCTCAAGGATCCGTGTTATCTCCATTACTATTTAACGTTTATGTAAGTGATCTTTCTAAATATACATCCCAATGTCAAATGTTTCAATACGCTGATGACACTGTTCTTCTTGCCACACACTCTGTTTTCATTTCATCAGTTGCAATGCTACAAAGTGACATAGTGTCTGTCATGGACTGGTTTTCCAGAAACTCTATCACTATTAACAAACCAAAAAGAAGTCTGGTTTGTTTCCACAATCCGCATAGACGAATTGATCCCACTCTGCCAATCTTTTCCTTCATGGTTCACGATCTACCAATTGCCAATGCTCTCCTCTCCTACCATCGCTAAATGTAAAGTACATAGGAATTATCTTCGACTCCGATATGACATGGAATAGTCACCTATCTCTCCTCTTTAATAAGCTCCGGGCGTTATTGTGTGCTATTCACAATAGCCGCTTCATCCTCCCCTTTTCTGTGGGCAAGATAATCATTCGTACCCTTGGTTATAGTATTCTGAGATACGATATAACTGTACTTTATCATTTTTCTTTCACATGGCGTTAAAAAATAAACTGTATATTACAATGATTGCTGCAAAATGTGGCCTATAATATTAGCATTCCCTGTGGTACTAGCTTGTTTTCTGCTTTACAGTTGCCTTCCTTTGATGCATTATTTCTTTCAAACAGTTATTTGCCGTCATATCTGGAATAGTGATTTTCTGTTTCCTTTTGTGACCACAAGACCACTTAGGCGTCACTCCATGTTTTGTACACCGCAATGTTTTACGCGATTTGGATGTTTCATGCGAAATTATTATGTTCCCGATACATTTAATTCTATGCCCACGGAAATTTTTTCCATGTCATCGAAACGCGCTCTCAAATTGTATTTAAGGGAGAACTCGTGTGACGCTGTTTGATGTCGGTTTGTTTTCAGTATTTCTTTATGTAGCATTGGACCCCAATTTACTGCCTTCACTTTTTTGTTGTTGTTGCTTTGTTCTTTCTTTTTCCTCACTCCTGTAGTTTATTGTGTCCCTGAAACTGACTGCCGGGTACAGCCCGACAAGCCTCATTGGCTGGGGCTGACCCGTTTTGCATTTGGTGCTTTTACGACAAATAAAGCATTTATTATTATTATTATTATTACATGTGGAAATTTTCGCTCACGGACAACTCCGCCGACGCCGACACCGACACCAGATTTTCTGCGACACGGGGCCCTTAACGCTATAGCGTTAAATGAAGAACAATAGCTTGGTGGTGGAACCTACCACACCGTTTCAAAGGGGACGCTTACAGCATCCATCTATCCATACCTCAATACGGGGAACTCGCATCAGTGAATACGTCCGGGTAACCACTGGTGGGCATTGGTATGCTCTGGACGTACCGCGCGTAAGCACTGCGATATATCTGCATGCGTGCGCTGCGACGTAGGACTCCACCATTGTGGGTTCGCCATCAAAACCACTCTACTTATTTATTTGTTTATTGTATTATGGATTGCAATACAAGATTGCCTGGTGTACAAGAAAGTATATAGTACATTTCTAATGTAACGGTTTAGACTCTATTTTTGCGTTGTAATAACATCCTCTCATACTTCGTAATAGTCCTGACCTGTACGTAATGAATTACACGTATCTATTTACTAATAATTAATCATATTTATTGGTAGTTATGTAGCTGATCGATTACATCTTTACTCCATAATGCTCACTGTAATTTAATTCAATTTTTCTGTAACCAATTAATACCGACTAGTTACTTTATCGACGCTGCAAGCTGTAAAAAGCAACACATCTTCGATGCACTTGAATTTGGCACAAACTATACTAGAACGCTTGCGGTTGTGCCTCCCAGTAGTCTCTCGGATGCGTGTCTTCAGACAGGCAGATCCGGGCTCTGTGTATTTGTTTTCTCATCTTAAATATCCAGCAGGTGTTGACCGGTTAACTGAACCGGTGCTACAGTGGGCTCGATATAGCGATGGGCACTTCGTGCGTTGACGTCAAGAAATTACCTAGAGACGGAAGCATCGCCTCATTGAGTAGCCACAATCTTGTGCGCAAGGTGTTCGTACATTACAGCTTCCCTCGAGCATGCACAACAAGCGAGTTTTCAATGTCGCCACTGCAAATGTCATCAAAAGAAAATGAGGGAAGACGATGACCAACGAAAATATTGGAAAGCAACGGTAACTTAACATAAACAACGTGTGAAGGGCTGCAGAGGAATTTCTGCAATGTTAATAAATGTCGCGATTGTAACGTAAAAGTAATCGATTTGCCTTGAAATATTAGTTCAAATACTTTCGTGAGGCACTAGCTATTGAATGTAACGAATTGCATTTTTGAAAGAAGCAATCGCTTTACAGTCGGTTACTTCTTTTCTGTAACGTGTACAAGTTTGTAAGAGGCGAAGTAAACTGAAACACACCTATAGGAAAATTCGGGTCCCTCCGGCCTGGCTTCCATGTACTGCGCGTATTTAAGCGTCCATACTGCCTCGTCTTTTATTGACGCGAGCAGCATCATAACGTTTCCTTCAGCATGCACTTCACTGGCGCCTATTGAACACCCATTTGCGCTTCTCAAAACACTGTCCCCATTCCAGCCTTTCCTTATATTTTCGCGTGTAATGATAGATGTATTCTGAATTCTCAACTGCATAACAAATGATCACTCTATCAGCTTTCATGCACCGACAAGTGCTTACCAAGACGTCCAAAGGTAATGGCACGTCCCTCCGAAAACCAGCGAAATGCCCACAATGCGAAACAGAATGCCAGGGCTCTACAACCAGTAACCTCTATCGTAATGGCCACACACTCGTGGCAATATACCCCAGGCTACTGCTCGCCGCCTTTTCTTGCTTTCTCCCTAGTAGGGAAGGGTATGTCGACCCAAGAGGCCCATAAGGAGCGAAAGAAGCGAACGCTCAAAAGGGGTAACATACAGCACACATAAAGACAAACGGCTGAAACACAATTCATGTAGGAGATAAGGTCAGCCTCTCGCGTTGGACTCGTCGAGAGACGCTTTAGGAAGAGGGCTGCAAAAAAACTTGCAGCACATTCCAAAAAACTAGACGTCATAGGACAAGACTATAAATATGCTTTTTTTTGTTCTTTGTCTACATCCAATGTTTTCGTGTGACAATGATAATGGTCGTTGCGAGGTCCGGCAGGAAAGGCCCCTTCAGTCTTCAGAAAGGGCTATATGTATTTACACAGCAATAGTCTCGCAACTATTGCAAGATAGTTGGCCTGCTCTTCATGCTTACATTAGCGAAGGCACCTCCTTGAAATATTTGGAATCAGCACTTATACGTTTAAGAGCACATCTATTTGTGTTGCACCAGGCAGTACTGTATGAGAGATTTGGTACTGGAAAATAGCCCTACGCATGTTAGAATACACACGCACACGCACACACACGTACACACTATAGCAATCGCGCTCTTGTTGAAATGATGAAAGTGATGCTGATGATGACGGTTGTTTCCTTTGCGCTGTCAATATATCTGACTTGGCTTGGCAACAGCGGCATGATTTAGAACTCGGGCAACTTATCGACTATCTTGAAGGCCGAAGTTCGCATCCTCCACAGACATTCACGCGTTCACCATCTTCGTTCTGTCTCCGCAACAATGTATTGTATAAAAAGAATTTCTACCCTTCAGTGACTGGACATCTCCTTGTTGTTCCATCCGCTCTGCGTGCCGATACTCTGTCCGCCTGCCACGATGAGCCCTCTTCACGCCATTTGGGATTTGGGACTGCGATACTGGAGCCTTCCAGAGAGCCACTGCCAGTGATGTTGCACACTTTTGCATCCACAGCATAGTCCTCCGGCATGATACACCAGCAGTAGTCATTACAGATCGTGGTACAACTTTCAGAGCTCAGATGATGCAAGACGTCATGATGCTTATTGGAGCAGCTCATCACCGAGCCGCTGTAGACTATTCTCAGACCAGCGGTCTTACGGAGAGGTTAAATAAGAGAATCGCTGACATCCTTTTCATGTATATCGACACCGACCACAAGAACTCGGACGATCTTTTGCCTTGCGCTACATTCGCGTACGACACTGCTATTCAAGAAACTACTGGGTTCACCGCCGTGAGCAACCACCATGCTGAGCGCCATGCTCCTCCCCGAACAATAGTTCATTACCATTGACGCCGAGGAATTTACCCGGCTCGCAGACCCAGCTCACAAGCTTGCACGTGAGAGAACCCAGAATCAGCAATCCATAGGCTCCCAGAGGTATAACGCTCGCCATCGCATGGTTCCCTACCCACCCGGTGATCAAGTTTTGGTATGGACCCCAAATCGCCAACGCGGAAGGTCGGAAAAGATACTGCGCCGCTACTTCGGCCTTTACAGAGTCCTCCGTCCCCTCAGTGAGGTGAACTACGAAGTTCTCCTTGAAGACACCAGTGGCGATCCCGTCACGTGAAACTTACGGATATTTTCTGTTTCCAGGATGAAATCGTACCACTCACGTTGACAAGGCCATTATCACTTCCACTCGCCTTCGTCCCGCTTGTGTGACACTTTCCTCTTCACAAACTTTATCAGTGTTGCCATGTATGTGCTTTGTTTTTTCCGCTTGTTTCGCATTTAAAGCATGGAAACGATGCTTTCTGAAAGTGGCGTAATGTCACGAGGATAACAGTTGGCTGGGTAGTGAGTTTGCCACTTCTGCAGAAGCTGAGGCTCCATTATATTTAGTAGTTTTCGTCCTATGTATAATACTTATATATATATATATATATATATATATATATATATATATATATATATATATATATATATATATATATATACATATATATATATATATATATATGTATATATATACAGGGGCGTTTCACGTAACTTGTACCAAGGATTAAAAAAAAGTAGTTTGCCGCAGCTGAATGAAACCAATGACATATGGCTTGCCGTCATGTGGCGCGCCTTAGAGTATATTTCTTTATATTTCACTCAATTAGTTCATTCACTAAGATGAATGATGCAATATTTTTAAAATTCACGTTAGGGCCAAGTGCGTTTAAGAAAGCCCACGAAATTTGAAACAAAACTACGTGAACGCGCTCGTGCGCTATCTTACAGCAGCGCTCTCAACAGTGCGAGAGTTCTATTTCGACCCGTGCGCAATGGATGACGGCACTGTGGCGCGAGAGAAAATCATAGCCGATGATAAGATCATGTGGGCACGAGGAAAGGATAATGAATTCTATGGCACGTAGAACGTCGTCAAGGACAACACGATCAGTAAAAGCCGCTAAGGGGGGAATATGCTGATACCTGACTGCGGATGGACAGCCCGGAAAGGGACGTCGTGACTTTTCAAAGTAAGCGGCAAAGCTTAGCATCCATAACACATACAGCGGCTCCTGTGTCCACAATTTCAGATGTGCGAACACCGTCAACAAACATTTTTATTTCATTCGAGCAACTGTGTTGAGGACTTTCACATTTCGATGGTGTCGCAGCCCTTGCCTCTTCGACAAGCTCAAAAGTTCAGAACATCTTCGGTGTAGCTGGCAAATAATTCACCCGGCTGCTGTGCACGTTCTCGCAAACGCGATTCTGCTCACAGCTTGCGCAAGCTGGTGCTCTCAGGCAGGTGCTTGCAAACAAATGTGAAGGGATGAGGGATGACATACTAGGCCAATTACCGTAACTAGGCTGGCTTCAGAAGCAGCAATTGAAGCAGAGGTAAGGAACCAAGGTAACTAGTAAATAAGCTATCTCAAATAACAAAGGACCTAAAAAAGAAACGACAAAGAATGAAAGTGTCAAAATCAAGAGACGAGATAGAACTCTTTCTTTTTTTTCTTTATTATTACTGTTAACACTCGTTTGAGGTTTGTTACAGGGAGGGGAAATAGAAGAACATAAGCAAATTTGACATTTCATAGCATCAGGTTGGGTGCTCACGATACAAAATATCAATCAAGCATTCAAATTTGTGCACATCCGTCTGATCTACAACAACATCAGCTAAGGCATTCCACGTTTCAATTACATGCGGGAAAAAAGAATAACAAACACATCAACACGTGTGTTATAAGGCTTGATGGCTCAGCTGTGGTTTATTCTCTCGCTACGATTTGCAGGGAACTGGGCATATTTTCACTTTTTTATCTTAAAAACCCTTTGAAGTATCTGAAAAATAATCTTAAGTCTGGCTTTTTTCCATCGGGTTTCCAGCAACTCAAGCCCACACGAACGCAGAATTGTTGTTACCGAGTCCGTCCTTCGGTATTTTGAAGCAATAAAACGAGCAGCCATTCTCTGAATTCTTTCTAGTTTGTCTATTAAACCTTTTTGGTAGGGCCTCCAGACAGCGCAAGCGTATTCTAAAGATGGACGTATGAGAGTTTTATAAGCAATTAATTTGGAATCCTTCGTTGCATGTTCCAGCTTTTTTCTTCAGTGAATACAGTTCTTGTGAAGCCGTCGAGCATAGGTTATAGATATGTTTACGCCAGTATAAATTATGTGAAATTGTGACCCCTAAATACTTGAATGTATCTACATTTCTTAGTTTGTTGCGTGCAACATTATAAAAGAATGGTGCCACACTTTTTTTGTTAGTAACATATGTAAAAGTCGATTTGTTGTAATTGATTTCCATGTCCCATTTTTCACACCAAAGGTGAAGGGAATGAAGAAACCGGTTAATTCTGATTTGGTCGTCAATGCGTGTTACCGTAGAATATCTTAAACAGTCGTCAGCAAAAAGCTTCAATTTCACAGGGAACTCGACAATCTCTGTAATGTCGTTAATATAAACCAAGAACAGCAACGGGACCAACAGAGTCCCCTGGGGAACACCAGACAGCACTTCTAACGCCGGGGACAAGCACTCGTCCACACGCACAACCTGCCTGCAATTTTGTAGATAGACTGCAATCCATTTTAGAGTAGTGTCATTTATTTCTGCTTTATGCAACTTGAAAAGTAATCTATTGTGTGAAACTTTGTCGAAGGCTTTCGCAAAGTCTACACAGATGACGTCAATTTGTTCTTGGGCGTCTATTGCTGAAGTAAAATCATGAATAGTTTCTATGAGCTGGGTTGCTGTAGAGAGTCCCTTTCGGAAACCATGTTGGTGCTGATAAAAAAAGTCGTTATTTTCAAGAAAAACGAGGATACGCTTACTTATGATATGCTCTAAGACTTTACAACAGACGCTAGTCAGGGAAACTGGGCGATAGTTATTTATTAGCAATCGGTTACCGCTTTTAAAAACTGGAGTTATGACTGCGCAACGCGAGTCTTGTGGCAACGAGTGAGTTTGCAATGACTTAACAAAGATTTTATTTCAGAAAAATGACACCCACTCCGCGTATCGCTTTAGAAATTGGGTTGATATTCCATCCGGCCCGCTAGCCTTCTTAGAATCTAAAAGTAGCAGTTGGTTAAACACGCCTGCTTGAGTGACGACAAGATTTTCCATCCACATGAAGAGGAAGACGGCAGACAGGCGTCTGCGCAATTCCTGCTAGGCACTGAAAAAACTGATTGGAAGAAATTATTAATATGACTCGCAATATTTGCTTTTTCCGTTACTATTACATTGTTAACTTGGATCTTGTTTATTTGTTCTTTTTTGTCATTCAGATAAAGCCAGAATTGTTGAGGTGATGTTTTCATAAAGGAATTTAATGCTTCGTTAAAAAACTGCTCTTTTGATTCCTGTAGAGCCGTTTTCAGTGCCCTTCGCAATTTCGACACCTCGGCGGAGATGCCTTGCCTTTTTCGTAAGCGCTTTATTTTGCGCTTAATATGAATGATATGTTGATTTATCCAAGGGTTCTATCATTTTATATTTTTTAGTCGAGTTGGAATGGGGGGGGGGGAAACTATCAACGCAATGTCTTATGATTCTCTTGAGGCGCTGTCATAGTTCGTCAACCGATTCACAATCACAGACAAGTTCAAATTGGCTAAATGACAATTCCAAGAAATCGAGAATAGATGTGTCGTCTGCCCGACTATAGTCCTTAAATTTCACAGGTATAAACGGCTGGGAACGAGTGCTTGCACTCGACACGATGTGTACAAGAACCATCTTATGATCTGACAAACCATCTTCCATAGACACTGTATAGTCACCTATTTTATCCGTAAGAAACACCAAGTCCAACAATGGCCGAGATTCAGGCGTTACCCTCGTGTTTTTTTTTCACGATTTGCTTTAGATTGTGTGAGATCATTATTTGAAGCAGCTTTTCGCTACTAGAAATTTCTACGTGCCCAGGTAGTAAACTCTCCCAGTTAATACTAGGTAGATTAAAGTCCCCGGTCATTATTAGTCTGGTGTTATGGTCCAAATTATTGCATGGGAAATCATTCAGCTTATCTATAAACTCGGGTGCAGTGGCAGGTGGCCTACATATTGCGCCAACAACATATACAGTGTTCGCGTAAGTAATTTTGCACCACACTGTCTGAGGAATAATACATTCAATCATTACAACATCAATGTGCTGTTTAACAATAATTGCAACGCCTCCACCGCGAGTGCCTCTATCCCATCTAAACATTCGGTAGTTTGGTGGCACTATACCGTGACTAGGTACATTGCTGTTCAACCATGTTTCGCTCATCACTAGCACATGAGGGTTCTCCGTCAGCAACACGTATTCTAACTCAGTTACCTTATTACCAATACTGCGTGATTTCAGTGACAAGATTCGGAGCTATGAAAGGGTTGAAGTACATGGGGAATCGCTGGGACTGCCTGAGGGACCAGAATCACCATGCGTGTCATCTGTCCTTTGTGCGCGGTGCTTGTTTTTATTTCGGTGGTTTAGAAGGAAACGTGTGTTGTTTGCTTGGTCCCATACGTAAAGCTTATCGTTTACCTTGAGCTTGTCGTCAATCAAAAATACCTTCGCGCCCTTCGCCCTTTCGGCAGAAGCGCTCGCCCACAACTTCCGTCGCACATCGACTGTTTCCTTTGCATAATCATTGCTGATACTAACTGATTTTCCTTTAAGTTTTTTGCAGTTCTTGAGTACCTGCTCCTTTTCTCTGGTATCATAAAACTTCATAATAACTGGTCTCGGTCGTTTAGTGTTTCTCCTGCCAATGCGATAAATTCCTTCAACAGTTTTAAGTTGAACTCCCAGTTTTTCATGAAACAGTTCATCAATGACAGCTGCCCTCAAGTTCGCCTCTGAGTCACCGCTTTCCTCCGAGATTCCCAAAACCAACAAGTTGTTACGCCGGCTGCGGTTTTTACACTCGATCAATTTTTCAGCCTGGTGCTGAACTATAGCCTCAAGGTGCCCAATTTTCTTGTTCATTTCCTTTGTCATAACAAGAAATTCCCTCAGTCGATCTGTTTTTGCGCTTAACTGCACGACGTTCTCGCTTATTGAGGATAGTCGGCGATCAGTCGCCGCCTGATTCTCTATAATTATTTACAGCAGTTGGGTCGATTTAGGCCAGGGATTTTCTTCTATGTCTCCTGACACTAATGGCAACATCATGGACCAACAGTCAATAAGAATGGAACAAAACCTGAAAGTCGCGGAACTGTGAAAACTGATAAACAAGGAGGAAGTAGGGGATATCCGAAATAATAACGTGAGAAAGACTGAGGAAGCAGTGAAAAATTCAAGGAGCATGGGATCAGTGAGAAGAAACATTGGCATAGGACAAGCCAAGATGTATGCACTACAAGATAAGCAGGGCAAGATCATCAGCAATTTCGAAGATATACTAAATGTAGCGGAAGAATTCTATACTGACTTGTACAGTACCCAGAGTAGCCACGCTGGTTCCATTCGAAGTATTAATGAACAGGATACCAAGACTCCTTCTATAACAAGCCATTAGGTTAGAAGGACCTTGCAAGACATGACCCGGGGAAAAGCTGCAGGAGTAGATGTAATAACAGTCAATTTAATCAAAGATGAACAATATATCATGCATGAAAGGCTCACGGCCCTTTCAGTTTTCTGGAACAAGGGTTCCAGAGAACTAAAAGTATGCCAACATTATACAAATTGACAAAAAGTGAGACGTTAAAGAATTCAAAAATTAGAGGCCCATTAGCTTACTTTCAGTATTGCGTAAATTATTCACCAAGATAATTTCCAATAGAATAAGGGCAATACTGGACTTCAGTCAACCTAGGGAGCAGGCTGGCTTCAGAAAGGGATACTCTACAATGGATCATATCCATGTCATCAGTCAGGTAATGGAGAAATCTGCAGAGTACGGTCAACCTCTCTATATGGTTTTTATAGATTACGAAAAGGCATTTGATTCAGTAGAGATACCAGCAGTCATAGAGGCATTACGTAATCAAGGAGTACACGAGGCTTACCTAAATATCGGAAAATATCAACAAAGATTCCCCAGCTACCTTAATTCTCCGCAAGAAAAGTAGGAAGATACCTATAAAGAAATGGGTCAGACAGGGAGGCACAATCTGTCCAATGTTATTCACTGCATGCTTGAAAGAAGTATTCCAGCTATTAAACTGGGAAGGCTTTGAAGTGAGGATCAACGGTGAATATCTCAGAAACCTTTGCTTTGCAGACGACATTGTCCTGTTCAGCAACACTGCAGACAAAAAGCAACAAATGATTGAGGACCTTAACAGAGAAGCTGTAAGAGAGGGGTTGAAGATTAATATGCAGAAGATAAAGATAATGCTTATTAGCCTTGCAAGGGAACAATACTTCAGGATCGCCAATCAGCCTCTACAGTCTGTGAAGGCGTACGTTTACCTAGGTCAATTACTTACGGGGGGCCCTGATCATGAGAAGTAAATTTACAGAAGAATAAAAATGGGTTGGTGTGCATACGGCAGACCATCACCAGATCCTTACTGGAATCTTACCACTATCATTCAAAAGAAAGGTGCACAATCACTGCATTCTACCGGTGCTAACATATGGGACAGAAACTTGGAGGTTGACAAAGAAGCTTGAGAACAAGTTAATGACTGCGCAAAGAGCGATGGAACGAAGATGGTTTGGCGTAACATTAAAGAGACAGGAAGAGAGCGGTGTGGATCAGAGTGCAAACGGGAATGGCCGATATGTTAAATGACATTAAGAGAAAAGAATGGAGCTAGGCAGGCCATGTAATGCGTAGGATGGATGACCGGTGGTTAATTAGGGTGCGGAATAGGTTCCAAGACAAGGAAAGCGCTGTCGACGATGGCAGAAAACTAGGTGACGTGGTGAAATTAGGAAATTCGCAGGCGCAGGCTGGAGTTGGTTGGTGCAGGACAGGGGTAATTGGAGATAGCAGGGAGAGGCCTTCGTGCTGCAGGATGAAGGCCTCTCCCTGCCGTTGTCGCTGAAAGGTTTTTGCTTATTTGTATTTTGTATATATAATCAAGTATGTCCTATTTGCCCCTGTATCTACCTTTCGCCTCCCCTCTGCAATCTACATCTGTACCTTGGGGGTATAATACATAAATGAGTTAATTATTGAATAAATTATCAATTAATTAACTATTAATTATTTGCTACGTCGTTCGTTTTGCGCCTCGCCTATTTCGCATAGACACGATAGGCGAGGTTCAGGCGTCTCTCCCCTTCTAGCGATTGCGTGCGGCGGTCGGTAAACGAAAAACGCGGCCTAACGTGGCTGATTTCGCGGCTTCTGGGCGCGCAAGTTTCGGGATATATTATGCCTCTCCTATGAGACGTGAGGCCCGGAAAACTTTATCCGCGAAATATGTTTATTTTCATATTCCATCAGCAGTTGTAGGTTAATAAATCTTCCTGTGATCGCTTTTTTGCTTCTCGTCTGGAGCTTTTCCGCTATTCATGAACTTTCCACCATGGCTAAAAGAGAAAACAAAACAGCAAGGAGAAATAAAGCGCCGCCTTATAACCACTTCCACCGATCGAAGCGACCCACAGTGGAGACCACGGCGCAGCCCGATGTACGTGCCGGATTAGCCATTTCGGGGACTCGCGGAGAAGGTTGCGCATGCGCTTGCGTACTTCCTTTCGTTCGCGGTGGTACTTTTTGGGTCGCGGTCGGGCAGAGCGCTGTATACGCCGGCAGTGAGGTCTTGCTCACCGTTTACGCGTACATGCGCAGCGCGCAAACACACACGTACACGCACACGCACGCACGCACACACATCCTGCCATCTCAACTACATTACCACCATACTTCGTCGTTCTTGTTTGCGGTTAGCCAAGCGCGCTGATCGAAAGTGTTCTCAGAGTTCCTAATGAGGCGAACGTCCTGCTGCCATCTGTTACCGTGGGGAATGTGAGGCGCACAGAGTGAAACCGCCTACGTTTTGGACGCAGAGACGGAGGCTTCGTCTGTTGCTTGCGGCCCTCTCTACCCCGTCGCTCTCATGTGCGAGAAACGCGGGCTAGAACTCATTTCAAGCTGTCTGCCCGCGCGAATTTGCGTTGTAATATGAAAACCAGCGTAAACACGCAGCGAGCTCTGCATGCATGTGCGCGTGTAGTTCCCTCCAGCAAATGGGCGTATGGCGATCAGTATGCAGGCTGCTACCGAGCCCGCTCGTCCCCCACCCTCACCCAAACGCGGCATCTTTCTAGGCCGCCGCCGCAGAAGCCCGAGCTCGTTTTCTGTCGCGTATGCTTTGGGCGTGTTCTGTCGCACCACGTGCACGCCGCAAACGGGGCAGTGGCAGTGCGTCCGCCGAGGAGGCAAATGGAAAGTAAGCAAAGTCCCCATGAGCTTGGCCTGGTCGACGACTAAACGCGGGATCCGTATAGGCGTCTGTACAAGGTGCGCAGGTCGCCGCAGCCCCTTGCTTTTGCCTCCTGGCGGTTGTGTGCCGCACGAACGTCGAATTCGGGAGAACTGTGGGGCTTTTTGTTTGTTTGACTTGGTGTAAGTGTAAATGAAAGCCTGCCGTAAATAAAAGACTAAGGGCCCTGTGCAAGGATACCTAACAGCCGTACTGGATTCACAGGGTGAATTTCAGGGCATATGTTAAAGCGTGTGTATACAACACTACTGTTGGCCTGTTAATTCCTTCATGTTAGCCTTTCAGGATGTTTACCGTCTGTGTGGCGTCTGGATCGACGCTATATGTCTATTCACTATGTGAGCCGTTTACAGTGCCTGAAATAAAGTGCTTGTACGGACGGTTGAAAAGGAGAAGCGTAAATGGCCGATCGTTAAAAGAGAGGGAAAAAAAAGAATTGTGGCCCGTTTCCGCATGCTACTGGCAGATCATCATGAGACTCGCACATTCTGCACTAGGCATAACGAAACAGGTTTTAAATGACGAACGAAGACGGATGAAAATGGAAAGCAAATAAACCTTTTAGGACGCGCATTATGGGCTCATTAAACACGTCCGAGTATGCTACGGATCTAGTTTATCTAGTAATAGTAATGTTGCGTAACTTTGTGCAGGGTGTGTATGCGTTTCCTAAGTAGACGGCTTGTACGCAGCCCAATGCTCGAGTACTTTAAGTTCAACATATTCAGATGGCTTGAATAATAGTGTATTCTGAGATAAAATAGAGCGACTTTAACAATACCACTAGAAAACTTTCTTTCAGATTAACCTTGGCAGGGTCCGACACACTAGTGTATGGCGATAAAGCAATCTTAGTCCGCAATGTTCCCAGGTGTCTGTAGTTATATTAACGCCAGAAACTCGCCGCAAGTCAGGCCGTTTTTCTTTTCGGGCCGTTAACTGACGAGAAACGCCTTCCCACGGAATTGGGCGGACGGCAGCGCAGAATCTTCGCAGTCGTCGTCATGTGACCTGGACAAAACCCGTCAGAGAGCCTTCGGTGCCGGCCAGGACGAAGACCTGTATTACACGCGCCGAACTCTATTTGCGGATGTACTATAGAGTAGTTTTTGCTAGAGTGCCATACGTACGAACAGTTTTTAACTGTCTCGTGTAGATATGTTGTACTGTCGTCACTCAATTCCGGCCCACGTCCTTGTGTGATAAAGTATAGTTATTTTTCTCGTGACTCCAGTGTCTCCTCTCTCTGTTCTAGTCACGCGATCACATAGGGATAAGATGCTTGCGGTACTACCGTGCTCTCCAGGCGCAGTATCCTCTGGCTGTAACTTACATAGGGCGCAAAGCAGTGGAAGACTTACCGGGCATATGTAACATTGCGGCAGCTGTCTCGTCACTTCGGCTCATTATGGGAGAAAGTGGATTTTTTTTTTCTGTACAAGCTTGTCTAAAAAAGCTGTGAGGTTTCTGTGGTGGACACTGGCGAATATCAAAGAGAGAGAGAGAGAGAGGTAAACGAGATACGAAAGGGCAGGGAAGTTAGCCGGAAGATAGATATCCAGTTTGCTACCCTGAATTGGGGAAGTGGTAAGGGGAGACCGAAAGATAAGAAAAATGCGCATACATAGAAAGAGAGGGAGATTACAGAAAAAAAACGAAACAAGCACACACACACGAAGGAACTCATGAGTGTCACAGTCGTTCAAACAGGTTGTGTGACCGGAGGAGCTTCAGTACTGCCTTCATCGCCTTCTGGCGTGAAGATCGCATCAGCCGGCACTCTAAGATGGTCTGTTTAGAAAGCGGCCGGTCATCGAAGCGTGCCAAGTCCGTCACAAACAACAGTCTCTGGAAGCTGTAGCGGGGACAATGACAGTAGATATATTCAATTGTTCCCTCGCTGCCGCAACTATCACAGACAGCACTGTCAGCCTTTCCAATGCAGCAAGCAAATGTATTCGTGAAGGACACTTCAAGCCACATTTGGCAGAGAACAGTTTCCTCAATTTGGGAAAGTACAGATGGAACGCATAGTCGGAGGAATGGGTCCAGGCGGTGCAGTCGGGTATGCCGGAAACCTGACGTGTTCCACATGGATCATGTGGCATCACGATCGAGTATGCGAAGCTTTGTTGCTACATCTGTTCTTGATAGCGGGATGGGTTCCTTTCGAGCGTTTTCGTGAGCCCTCCTAGCAGCTTAATCGGCATGTTCGTTGCCCATGATGCCGCAGTGGCCTGGGCGCCACTGAAGAGAGATGTCATGTCTTTTTTTTGTTAGTTGGTGACATAGCTGCCTTATTTCCACGACAAGTTGGCCTTGTGGTCCACGACGTAGAGCGGATCGCAGACAATGCAGGGCTGCCTTCGAATCGGTAAATGTGCTCCATCTTCGTGGTAGATATTCATGAATCATGTGAAGTGCGCTGCGAAGTGCAGCAAGCTTCGCAGCATTCGACGTTGTCCGGTGAGAAGTTTTAAACTCAATGGTCACGGCTTTTTCGGGGAAGGTCACAGCTCCTGTAGATCCTTAAACAGTTGTCGAGTCATCGGTGTATATGTGAAGATGGTCCTTGTATGTCTCATGCAGCATGAGTAGAGATAAGTAGTTGAGAGCTGGGGACGAGTGTCCTGCTTTCGTTCGAATCCCCAGTACCGAGAGTCGAACTTGCGGGCCAGCCAAACAAAAAGGAGTTTATAGTAGCCTCTCGGCAGGAGTATAATCTCGAGGGAGGCTGTCATGGTTCGCCGATATCATCTGGCAAAAGGAGGCAGTGCGTCGGTCTTACGGCAGTGTGCCAAGGTGGTGGAAAGGGGCGCGGACAGTGTGCCTGAAGTGTGCTCTGAGCACTTCTAATGTGATACAAGTTGTGACTGAGTAGTCTTGAGCTATCGTAACTGTTTCTGATGTCGATGTACAGCGCGGCAGTCCAAGATAAACCATGAGTGCCTGGGCCTGAGCACTCTCGATTGTGCGGATGTTCAGTACAGGTAAGCTGTACCTCAGATACCCGAGAAACAGCACCCTGTAAAGTGGTAACATCGCGTGTACTGACATACCCCACGTTTTCCCTCCAAGAAATTTGAAAACGTGTGAAATGGTCGTTAGAAGTTTCTTCAGGTGGGCCACATGGGGACTCCAGCTGAGGTCTCGATCAATGATCACCGCTGAGAATATGTGCGTGCTGGCGCAACGGAAGTTTTGCCCATTGATACATATGGCGAAGGACATGATTAGCGTCCGCGCAAAGGCTACCTGCGTGCATTTATCAAGTGAAATCTGGAGGCCTTGTGCGCTAATATACGCCAATATTGAAGTCGCGGCTTTTTGAAGCTTCGCGGGCCCTTGAGGACGTCTACACGCAGATGTCGTTGGCGTACATTGATATTTGGACAGCACTTGGTATGTGATCCACGAGACCGACACGAACAAGGTGGAATAGTGTGGGGCTCAAGACGCCGCCTTGGGGAAGACCACGGTGCGTGTAGTGTTCAGAGGTCGGACCGTCATCAGTCTGCACAAAAGAGGACCTTATGTGTAAGTAGTTGCGTGTCCACCGGTGCAGTCGGCCACCAAGGCCAACCGATTCAAGTGCATTAAGTATGGCGTCATGAGCAACATTGTTATAAGCTCCTTTTATGTGCAGAAACATAGTGACAAATAACTTTTAAACCTCTTTTGATGTTGAACGTAAATTACCAGATCGATGATATTACCAGTGGAGCAGCGCAGACGTCAGAAACTGGCCATAGCATTTGGATAAACTTTGTACCGCTCCAGGCACCACTCCAACCTGGCGAGGATCATGCGTTCCTTCATATTCCCTACACAACTAGCCATGGCGATTGGGCGGGATGACGTCAGCTCTAATGATGATTTGCCAGTTTTGAGGAGTCACACGATACCGTTTGTCTCCCATTCTTGAGGGACGTTTCCATCCCACCAGGATTCATTGAATATATCGAGCAACGCATTTCGTGATCGCACACCTACGTAGCACATGATGCGGTAGGATATGCCGTCTGGTCCAGGCGACGACGACCGATTACATAAAGCAAAAGCCGCATCGAGCTCCTCGGTGGTGAAAGGCCGATCCATGCGTGAATCCCGTGAATGCGGCATGATGTTATTCGTACCAAGGGAGCCTGCGTACGTTGATTGACCTGCAGTCTTCCTGCAGAAATCTTCCGCTTCCTCGATGTCCTCTCGATGTTGGAATAGTGCCAGGGACTTGAATGGCATGCGCTGTTCTGGAAATACGCGTAGAGCTTGCACGGTTCTCCATGTATGAAAAAGAGGTTTTCGGGCGTCTAGGGATTTACAAAATTTTGTCCACCGGTGAGACTCCAGTTTGTCCATTCGGCGCTGAATCTTCTTTTGCGTACGTCTGGTTATTCTTAGATCATGGATGGACTTTGTGCGTCGGTACCTTCTCTCTGCACGCTGACGAATCCCACGGAGTCGCTGCAACTCCAGGTCGGATTCTGAAAACATCCGCGAGCATGTCAGTGTGCACATCGCATTCTGCGTTGCTTCCTTGATGGCTTGCTGAAGGACCGAAGAGAGACCTTTGCGACAAACTTCTTCCATGCTGGTTTCGAATGTAGACCAGTGAATTCGCCGGACTGTGTTTGGCGAATGACAGCTGGCCAAACCTGTGATCTTAAGGTAACTGGGGATATGATCCCTCCCATGTGTTTCAGTGTATAAGAACCACTTCACATTAGTACTAAAGTGACGTGACACAAACGCCAAGCCTAAGTAAGTGCTGTATTATGTGCCTCGTAAAAAGGTGGGGTACACATCATTAAGCAGGGACAGTCCACGATCGGATAGAAATGATGCAAGTCGACGGCCCGTTGCGTTTATTTTGAAACTTCCAAGATAAAGTAGTGAGCGTTAAAGTCTCCTGGTGATAATCCATGGACCAGGGGTTGCTGTCGAAATGTCTTCCAGTCTCTTGCTGTTAAATCGGGTTGATGGTGATAAGTAGGTACCCATGAGTGTAAAAGCTAGCTTTTTCTTTTAAACAGTAAGGCAAACATACTGATTCTCATCTTGAAGTGGCACATGCTGAAAGAAGTAAGTTCCCGACGAATAAACACAGCACCTTGCTGCTTTCACTGTAGGTTGAGGACATGACTTATTCGTAACCGGATAGCCGGATCTGGTTTGCTAATTTAGGTTCACAGATTACGATCATAGGGAAGCGGTTAGAGTATACATAGTGTCGAAAGTCAGTCATCCGATATCCACGTCCTCTGGTATTCCACTGGATAATCGACGCTTCTCTAACGTCTTTGGGGAAACATTGCTGATTGTCAGCCATGGTTCTAGTCGAGGGCTGCAAGTACTAGGCTCAGCGCATCCAGCACTTGCAGATCACTTCGAGCAGTTACAGTTGCGATACTTGTCAGCAGCTCCCTTACAACATTCATTAGAGACTGCAGCAGCAGTGCGATCTGTCGGTTAACCCTTGGTACTTCATCAAGCGAAGTATGCGTTGAAGTAGACAAGTGGGGAGGCTCCTTGGCAGGCTGTATGCGCGGAAGTACAGGCCAGTCACCCGCAGCATTATACTCCTCCCTCTCGGTCCTCTTCGTGCTTATAGGTTTACTTGCGCTCGAAGTTGATGTATCGGGCACATTCTGCGTTTGAACAACCCTGTCTTGTACGCTTCTGTCGACGCCCGCGTCGTACAGTCTCAGAAGCTTCTCTGTGAGATGAGGTGCCTCTAACCATTTGTTTAAAAATGGCAATATGTCTCTTGATTTGCGGGCTGTCTTTGGATGAGGCATCATGGGAGCCATCACAGTTACCGGCCTTTAAATTGCTTGAGCGGCAAGTGTCCACAGTGTGCGACTCAGCGCAGCGAGGACAAACCGTACTCTTTTGTACAGACGCCCTTGACATGGCCAAACTTCATGCAGTCATGACCCTGAAGTGGCTTGGGGACGAATGGCCGAACAGCATGTCAGAAGTGGCAAGCCTTGACATGCGAAGGAATGGAATCGCACTTGAACATCAACTCTACGCAGCGCGTGTTACAAAGGTGAAGCACATGCTTGATGATAACTCCTTCGGTCGCTGGCTTGATCAGAATTGGCATATCCAAGGTCGCAATGGCGAAATCAATGTCGTAAATTGCGCCCGCCATGCCGGCTCCATCCAGTGGTGCAATCGCTCGGACTTTTATGCCACCCAAATCGGTTATTTTCCGAAGCTTGTCTATAATGCGCTACCATTTGTCGCTTCCACAGCGAGGATATTCTTTCGAGTGTTTAATCTGACTTTCCTCATTTCATGGGGCGCGATTCCCTCAAGGAACATGGAGAGAGCTTGCCTGTTTAGTGCTCGGAGGCTGACCGAGGAGTCCTCGGGCGCGAAGAGAACGGAGTGAGGCCATCGTTCACTTTTTGTCCTCATAGTTAATGTCCTTGCTGGTGACGACACTTTGAGGATCCTTCTTTTGGCCTTCCTGCACATCACAGACTCAGAGCTGTCATCTGACGCGGCATCGCCTGTGACCAAGTACAGTTAGGTGTCTTCGCTGGTGCTGGACCAGGTACCTCGTTTCCTGAACGATCTCGCCATAGGTGACCTCTGGCCGGGTGTTCCCGCTGTTGACTTTGCGTCCATAGCCATAAGGCAGTGAGCCTCGCTGATGACCTCGTTAGTGCGGGACCTGGTACGTTGATTCTCCGGGAAGCTTGCCATAGCAGACCTCAGGCTGGGCGGGCCTGTGGAAGGCTCCGCGTTCGTCGCCATGATGCAGGGAGCAGTATCCCAGAAAAACGTGGAAATTTGATGAAATTGAAAGGCACAGAGACAGAAGCGTTCTATCAAAGAAGCACTTCGCCATCGTCCTCCGACGGATATCAAAAGGACTGGCGCAGTGAGTTGATAACAGCAATCGCTGTAGAAAATGCTCGCGTACCTCGTTTAAGCTGCACGATAAATAACCGCAGGTTGATGATGATGATGAAGAAGAAGAAGAAATGAAGTAGATGATGATTATGATGATGATTGGCATCCCCTTTGAAACGAGGCGGCGACAACTACTCACCTAGCCTGCTTGATTTGCTCAGGTTTTATATCTATCGCTGTCTAGCCCTATTATTGTCGGATCTCGATCTTAACTCTCGTATTTAAAGGGGCTCTGAAACGGTTATCGAAGTCAAGAAATGCACTTCGAGTTAAAATAGACTATTTTAAAAATACTTTGCAGGAAGAGGTACTTCAATGCGTTCAGCAGAAGTGCAGTTATTGGCAATGAAAGATCCCATTTCATCACGGTGCTCCCGCTCCTTCGATGCCTTGTACAACGAGGCACAGAACGCTCCGCTTACTCAATGTCAACATTACGCGTAGTTCAAATTTCATTGTGACAGCAGCTACATGGACACTCCAGGCGCATTTCTGCCGTCGCTGTCGCCGTGAGGTTTCCTATGAAGTCCAAGGGCGATAAGATCGTCGCCCCGCGCCCTATAATGTATGTGCGAGTGAAAGCGTGGGAGGGTGGGCCGGCGAAAGTGGCTCAATCTCGCGTGTGCGAGCGAAGAAGGCGGGCTGCAAGCGCGCGTCCTCCTGTCGCGCGCGAGGCACGGGGGTGATGCAAGGAAGGGGGTTCTCCGGCGGCTGCTGGCTTACGGCGCGGCCATGCGGGCGCCGTATCTTGACAGCGATCTGCAACGTGGCCAAAGTGCGCACCCGCGCGGCCCTCATCTTTAAAGCGATCTGCAATGTTTTCAGAGTGCGAGTAGTGTCGGTAGTTTCGTATGCGCTGTGCTTTCCACGTTTTGTTCACGTCGAAGCGAGATGAACGAAGGTCAATTCACTCGCTACTGCTGCCTTGATTCCTCACTCCAGCATTTTGACTGCGAGTTTCCGCCCTCATCGAGCGAGACGTGTTCATGTTTACCTGCGCGCGCGTGACACCGTACTTGTTAATTTAGTTAAAACACGCTGGCGGGCTAGTTGGTTTGAATCCATGATATAATGTGTAAGCGCGACTGAATGAGGACGTAGAAATAAAAAGACACAGAGACAGCGCTGTCTCCGTTTGTCTGTTTCTGTCTACGTCCTCGAAGCGAATGTTAACAAGTTTATACGGCCGATAAATCTACTTTTATTACTTCGTATAGCTGTCTACTAATTTGCTATCGCAATCGGTGCTTCGCCTTTTTGGGCGAAACTTCGACTTTTGTGTCTTCTCGATGATACCTAAGCACCTTCTAACACTCTTCTATAGCTTGCTTTATTTCGATGGGGGCGAAATGCGAAAACACCCGTGTACTTAGATTTAGGTTCACGTTAAGGAACCCCAGGTAGTCGAAATTTCCGGAGTCCTCCACTACGGCGTGCCTCATAATCAGAAAGTGGTTTTGGCAAGTAAAAACCCAATAATTTAAAATTAATTAAGCTTGCTTTATTTCCTTGTTCCACTATACTTACGTTTTCTCTTTCCAATGCAACACTTTTTTGCTGTGTCTTTCTTACGTCCTGCTGTATAAAGTTAACGTCTACCAGTTCCTTGTATTCCCAGACTGTTGTAGGAAGCCCCTGCATTTTTTATCTAGGCTGTTTGCTATCTCTGCTATTCGCTTCTGATTGATGTTTAACAATCTTGCGGCTATTGGTTCGTGTTTTGCGTTAGTATCGCTCCCAAATATTAAAGTTATAGGCTTATCATTGCTACGCAGGCTATCTTTTCCTTGTTCGCCTATTTTCATTTGGCCTAGTCGTTCGATGACCGTTTCTGAAACTAAGGCGTAGTTGAGACATGACTGCTTGTTTCCGCATTACCACGTCAACTGTCCATGATCTTTATTCTCCCAGTTAACTACTATAAGGTTCTGCTCATGGCACAAATTCAGCTCTACAGAGCCATTGTAATCAGTATATGCGTCCAAATCCTCGATTTGCGCATTCGTATCTCTCACTAATATCCCCTGGTACAATTTCTTGAGCTCATCAATATCACTTCTAGTGCAATTAATGAATTCCTTATTTTCATCTCTGCTATCACTACCTGTCCAAAATCAAGCTACCACCAGTCACGTGTATTTTCCTTCCCGTGTGCAACTAATCCATAAATATTCCTTACATGTCTATGTCACCTTTTGCCACTTCATTCCTCGCCTATAATTAGCATGCCTGCACCTCCGCCTTTCCTTGATCCAATCATTTTGTTGCACGCCTCTTACACAAAATTGTCAATAGCGGCTGCTTCAGATCTTGTAGATGCGTTTCGGTTGGCGTACACGCAAATAGCCTTGTCATTCAGCTTCGTTTGATTTTCCAGCCATTTATATGCTGCTCGCGACCACCCTGCTTGTATATGTAACAAATTTTGCGCTCCCTGTTGTTGTCCCCTGTGCCTTTTCTTTAATTCTGCTCTTGCTGGTGTGTTGCTGCGCTCAATACTTAGTCTAGCTGCCTGATTGCCTTGGCTCCGCTGAAAATAACTACTGCCCGTGCCGTGAATCGCCGTCCCACCGCTGTTGCTACACTCGCACTAAAATGTATCCCGTTACGCACACAAGTGCCGCCGCGATCTGTTCGGTGCTCTTCTCAGTTGATGTCAATGACTGTTGCGTCCAGATCTCCCTGTTTACTGCAAGCAGTGCCCTTTCACTACCGCACCCCTGCCTTTCAATCTCTGGCGACGTGCACGCAACAATTTGCACTTCTTTTGAAACATTTCGCAGATCGGTCACCCCTTTGAATACTTGCTTCGCAATTCGTACCCTCCGTCCCCACAGCACATCAATCACTCCGCCCATCATCACCACTAGCTATATCTCGTTCATTGTGTCCCATAGCGTTACTGTATAGGCTTCCTGTAGAGTAACTGTAGAGCCTATCAAGTAACTCTATTGTCCTACCTTTGTTGCGTGGCTTTTGCTATCACTTCCCTAACCGGTCTCGCCGGAAGCCCGGTCAAATCTGAACTCGCTCGCCTGCACCTATCCTCTCTATTATCGCCGATTCTACCTTATAACGCATGTCTGAATCTCCAACAAATGCTAGGCGCTTTGCCGACGTTTGAATAAATGTGGGGTGCCCCCTGACGGCTCTTATCATTAGTCTGTGAGTTGCCTTAGGGATCTATACCCCATAATTTTATTTATTTTGTTTACCCATACATTAGGGGATAAATTATTATTGTAAGTATAGTATTAAGCCCCTAATTTAATTTTATCCGTCTTTACTGCTTCTTAATTGGTCAGACGGGCGCAAAACCTACTTTATGTTCGCAGTCAGCCGTTTCGAAGAGGTTGATGATAGACGGGAGCAGTCATAAACTTAATCAGGCTGATGATGCATCATAATGAATAATGAAGGCGCGTACACCTACGGCATCAACGAGATTCAGAAAAGTCGGATTTGTCTTTGTCAAATTAAGCATTGAATGGGGCATTTCTTGAAATAAAGTTCTAAAAGACCTGAACAGAAGGACCCCTGCGGAACCATAGTGGAGATGAAACTGAACATTTACCTAATTGTTCGTGACGAAAAGAAAGAAAAGAGTGAGTGGGCGCGAGTTGGTGAATTGAGGTTCCCTTTTTCGCCGCACTCTCGATTGCAATGCCATGGTCCTTCACCATTCTCATCCTGCTTTAAAAAATTCAATTTGCATGAGACTAGGCAGCCGAACAATATTCAATGGCCACTGAGCGCCGCGTAGTGTTTCGTGAACCTTATTTGCATCAGAAGCACGGCACTGCCTCCACACAGACGGTTGCCCTGATCTCGAACTTCGATTTACCCATGTATTATGCAGCAATGCGGGTTCAGATATTGGTTTATAACGCTGACATGGGGGTGGAGGGGGGGTGAGAAGGGGCTTACGGACTGCTTGCGTTTTGTGATAGCGAACTGTTTTCAGTCTTCTCTAGGCTCGCAGTTTTTCAGACTGAAATCGTAGTCATGATTATTCCATTTTCGCCTTTTCTTCATTTTGCTTAAAAACAGATTTTTCTTTCTTTTTTTTTTCTAAATATAAAGTGTTCGTGTCACACTATCGTACAGTGACTCTCGGACGACCAGGTAATGTGCCTTATGTCTGCGATGAATTTCGTCCACATGATTTCCCTCGCGATTAGCTGTTAAAGTTGACATAAAAAATATCGCTCCATGTCTGTGATTTATGGACATCTCTGGCCATTTCTCTCCGGCCAGTCAGAAAGGAGCGTTGAGAAAGTATAGGAGGGCAAGGGAAAACATTCTCCTCGCGAGAAAGTTGAACGCGCCGTCCCAATAAAGGAATACCCGCTCGACTGAAGCACAGGTGAAAGAAAAAGTCGAGCGCGGGAGGGAAGTTATTGGAGCGGTAGAAAGGCTCGGGGCCGTTTTGGCGGCGACTGCTGCGACGGCTCGATTACACGGCTGCACGTCGGGGGGCCCTCCGATCAGTGCCGGTTGTATTTCTTGGCGCCGGTGGGAAAACCTTCGCTCCGGTGACTGCTAATGATTGTCAAGACAGCAGCCTTGTCTCCTCGCGGCGGTAGCTTCGATCGAACAGAACACCTGCGGCGGCAGCCGTGATTAAAGATTTCACCGCGCTCCGGTGCGCGGACAAAGGCCGAAGTTTGCCAGATTTTTTTACCCTGCTTGCTGTCCGCTGATTACGCGCGCCGTGTTCGGAACGCGCAGGTGGGCGAACGTGTGCCTGAATCAAGTGCAATGGTTGCATACTTCTGGTATCGCCTGCTGTTTCTCCTACTGCAATGCTTTTCGTAGAAGAATTCAGTGGGTCGCGAGGGAGGCTAGTGATAGTACTTGCGTGGACTTTGTGTGAATGCTGCGTACCGTCGTTTCCGGTGCTCGACGCTGACATCCGCCGCACGTCTGGCGGTCAGGAGAGGCGGCGATACCCACCTGCTGGCACTTGAAATCGACACCTTCTAGACTAGCCTAGAGGGCGTTGATGAAATTTGCGGGAAAGCCTACGCTACGCCAGTGCACTGGTCGACTTAGTGACAGTGACCTCCTTTCTCACTTTCTTTTTCTGTCTGATACCCAAGGCGCTAACTAGCAGGTGGGTTGGAACCTAATTGGAATGAAGCAGCGAGCTATTAAATGGGTTCGGGATTGTATAACGCTTAGTGTTACACTGACGTAAGTGTAACACTAAGCGCAATATAATTATGAATGTCCAGCAACTAGCCCCGTTCATTGCGTCACTAAATGTGAAGTAATGAGTGTGAAGCAACCACCTTTCTCTGAAGCCTCAAAAGCACCTTCTGACGAGTTTTGTACCTCCCAGGAACATATAAGCGAAATAATTTTTTTAAAAGACCTAGTAGGAGCGTAGATATCACGAGAGGAATATTTATGTCTCTCATTCCTCCTCAACATCCTCCGTTCCGACGTAGGGAGGCGGAGCCTATGGTGGTGTTGCGTTTCTTCTTTCGCTGCTACTTTTCGCGCAAATTAACGAGTGCTAGGTGCTGTTGTCAACATGGTATTTCCGGTCGCCTGCTTCTGAGTGTGCGTGGCTGTGCAACTGGTGCCCCAAACCGCTGATTGTAAAGTTAGCTGCGTTCTGCTTGTTTTAACAGTGTACTTAGTTACATCGGTAGCGCACCTAGGAGCTCGCCGATGGATCCCGCGCTCCGTGCTGGCATTTTGTACTCAGTGTACCCACTGACCACGACGGGATCAGCGGCGTTGGAACTAAGCGGCAGCGCCGCTTCATAAGCTTCGTGAAGTTTGAGACCACTTCTGTTCAATACCACTCGAAACAAACGAGATACGAAGGCGGCGATGCCGAAAGGACAGTGCGGTCGAAAATAATTCAAATGGACGCGGGCGCGCTGGCTCTGGGCGTCGCTGAGCCATGGCTGAGCGTCAGGAAACGACAGTTGGTTTTGCTCGGAAGTTTGTCATCCGTATGAACATTTAAAGTGAAGCGTTCGCTTACTTCCGCTATGCTTTAGTCCGTTTAGTTAACAGTGTTAATTAATTTACACGCTAACAGTAGGAAGAAGTGCACTGATCCAAATACCCTCCTTGACTGATGTCAGCGATCAGCCAGTCTAAGAGAACGCGCTTTATGACGAAGTAAATCGCACAGAAGAGAGTGAGAATATGGCTTCTTTTGAAACGAGCGCGTTTGAGAGAAAGGTGACTTCGTGCTCCGGCTTGTGGGCCCCACGCGTCGCGCATGAGTGCAAAACTTGGCTGAAATTTTCACTGCAGCATGTGCCATCCGCTGAATGTGTTTTTTCGCAAAGGCCTAGGGGTGGTTCAGGGCTCCTTTAAATCGGCCATGTACAGTTTGTTTCACGTAACTTCAGCTAAACTTTAAAAATATGCAACTACTACGTAGCTGCATGGACCGAACCGACATATTGTTTGCCGTCGCTTGGAGATACTTATATTATTTTTTTGCATTCCGCATAATTAAATAATTAGAGTCATCTAATTAATCAGCATCTCAATTATTACAATTTTAGATGAAAATTGTCAATGAGAAAATTGTAGAGCAACGTGAAAAACTCCCGATATAGCTTTCTGTTGCTCAAAACCTGCTACATAAAAGCGTTTTCCCGAGCGTGAAAGAAGCACGCGAATACATGCAAAATTGCAGCGCCCCTGGTGCTCGAGGCATTTTTCGTGCGTTCTATTTCATTTCTTGTTTCCAAATTAAGGCTTGTTTAGGTTCATTTCCAGTTACTGCGTTTCCTGAAGAAGGTTGCCATGTTTGGTACTGCCGACTTCAGGCCGTTCCTTGGCCCTCACTCCCGATGGCAGCCTTGTTGATCTGGGCTCCCAGCCCTCAATTCTCCGTTCGTTGTCATGTTACACGTTGCAAACAAGGCTCGCAACAACTCCTCCGTATGTACAGGTTTATTTACATATGTTCATTTCAGCAATAGCTTACGCAGTCATCGATTCCAGCTCTCTCATCGCTTTCTCCCCAAAAACTCCCGAATTTCCCGTTTTACAAAATTCGATTAACACAAGAATTCCACTTCCCCGCCCCTCGACAGCGTAGGGCCGGCGAACTCTACCAATGACAAGCGGTCTTACAAGCACACACTTGTCATGAACCAATGGTTAGCTCAAATCAGCCCAAAAGTTTCGGCCAATCCTATTGGTTCCCTTCGCTCTTTCACGTTTTCCGCTGGCCACTCCTTACATTGTGGCCTTACGTCAGAGCAAACAAACAAACCAGCAAAAAGAGACAGCAACAATAAAGTACACCGCCGAAAGCCAGAAGAGCATTTCCCTTCCATTTTTCAATTCGCTCGCTACCCGAACCATGCACTTGAGCAAGCTGCACACTGGAGAGTGCGCCGTGTAATCACTCGAAGACAGGCGCTGGCCTATGTAACGAAGACCACCTGGGACACGCGACTCCCATCTGCCCGTCGGCCTCACAAGGAGCGCTGCCGGCGCGCGCCCTTTTGTCCGACGCTGTGGAGGCGGTGGCGACCAGCAAGTGAAGCGTTTGTCGGCGCCCGTATGCTGCGTTTGCCGGCTCGGAAATCCGGTGTGGCCAACGACCATCGGCTCGGCGACGCCCGCCAACACGTCCAAACGCTCTACCCTGCTAGCAGATAGCGCGCGCATTTCCCGGGCCCACACACATATAGAAACATTTCTGCCGTCTCCCTATGGCCGTGTACATGTAAACAAATAAAAGATACAAGCCAGGGTCGTCGAACTTAACAAAGGTATTCATTATTCGAGCCTGTTCCTTTCCGCGAATTCTACAGACATCTCTCCTCTGGTGCTCCTAGAATCGATGCCGTAGTTGCCAATTGCTTGTTCCCCAGCCTGATTCTTGCTCACTTTTGCATACGACAGTACACTCAGTTTGCACATTTCTCGTAAACACCTTCATAAAACTGTAAACTGTTCTATTTCTTCATGATCATGACTGGAGGTCGAAGCGTAGGCTTGTACTAGCTTTATTCTATATCTCCTATTGAGCTTTATTGCGACGATTGCTACCCTTTTAAGAATGCTGTAGAATTGATCAATATTACCCGCTATGTCCTCATGGATTACAAATCCTCCCCCTATTCTATCTTAGCTGGGAAACCTCCGTAGCAGAGGACGTAGCCGTTAGTCAGCACTGTGTATGCCTCACCAGTTCTTCTAACCTCACTGAGGCCAGTAATATCCCAGGCAATGCGAGATAATTCCTCACAGAGTCCTGCTAAGCTAGTCTCGCTCGAGAGGGTTTGCGTGTCAGAGGTTTCCAGGTTCACTTTTAAGGGGCTGCCAGTCCGGATCCAAAGACACTTAGCACTCTCTGCCCCGTCGCAGGTCTGACCGCCGCCTTGGCCAGGTGGTCTGCAGCCGCTGGGGACTGAGGGCCAAGTGATAATCGCAGGAGTCATGAAGGAGATAGTGGCTGAATACTGCACCAGGGAGGCCAATTCCTGTTCTGGTAAGTGAAGGTGAAAATACTCACACGGAAAAACCTTTGTAATGCGAACACGTATACAGCGATTAAAATGAAATAAGAGCAACAATGGAATACAAGTCATTCATCTCGTAGCGGAACAATGCGATTCAATAGGTACACAAAATACAAACTAAACGAAAAACATACTAGAACATGCTAATGTATATTTCATGTACAATCACGACTGAACTAACAAACAGGTGATCCGGAAAATATTGTCAGGCAGTATTAACTGCTCTGTCCACATTTAAATGAATTTATGCCCCGGATGGTTCATTGGTTGTCATCCACTGATCGAGTCGGCTCCATTCTCTAATTGCGTGGTGGGAAAATGAATATCAAAACCAATCGTTGCGATAAGCGCATTTGATAAGTGCCCCAATGTGCTTATGGCAGGAATAAGAAAACTGTGAAAAGATAACGCGTGCTGCCGGATTAATTCTATAACTGGGGACGAAATTCATAAAGCTTCTCATACGTAAATGATCTTTGTCATTGGACGGTTGTCTTCGCTAATATTATTCCGTCATCAGGACTGATTGGAATACGATCTTACGAACAAATCCAGCGTAATATATTTTTGTGAATACGGCGCCTATTGTGTATTACTCACTCCAGAAAACTTCGCCGAGATTTAAAGAATAAGAAGTAATTAGTGAACATTTTAATTACTAACACTATTGGCCATTTACGGATAAATGGTGATGTCCGCTAGTGGAACACAATCCTTCATCAGGAAAAAAAATATCGTATATACCCCGCATCCTCTATATTTAATATTGAGTAACAACTGAGACAGTCGTCACAGAAGCACCCCTTATCTCTATCGGCATGTGCATATCTTAACTTAGGTAAAAGAACATTAAACTACGGTGTTTCACGTGCCAGAACTACGATCTGATTGTGAGCCACGCCGTATTGGGGAGACTCCAGAAGTTTCGACTACCTTGGGTTGTTTCACGTGCCCCTAAATCTAAACCCCATCGAAATGTGGCCACCGCGGCTGGGATTTGATCCCGCGACCTCGTGCTTAGCAGCCCAGCAGCATAGCCACTAAGCAACCGCGGCTGGTTGCCTTGGTTGTGCTTGCACCAAATATGGAAGTGATTCAAGTTATATGGTAACCAAATGAAATGCATTGCTTCAACTCGCTCATCTTATTTTTCATTCGGTCGTCGAAAGCGGTTGTCTGCATTCATTTTTTTCCGATCCAGAGCCATGTTCCTTTTCCTTTGGGTCGCTCCCTTTCTCAGTTACTTTCTCGCTTACTCTCCTTGCGTACGTGCGTATGGCTTGTGACGTATGGCCTATATAAACACAACAATCAAACCCCGGCCCTCAGTCCCCAGCAGCTGCGAGGCAACTGACCACGGCGGCGGTCAGACCTGCAACGCAGCAGAGGGTGCTAAGAATCCCTGGCTCCGGACAGGCCGCCATTGGAATATGAACCTGGCAACGTTTAACGCCAGAACGTTATCTAGCGAGGCTAGTCTAGCAGTGCTATTGGAGGAATTAGAGGGCAGTAAATGGGATATAATAGGGCTCAGTGAAGTTAGGAGGCCAAAAGAAGCATATACAGTGCTGAAAAGCGGGCACGTCCTGTGCTACCGGGGCTTAGCGGAGAGACGAGAACTAGCAGTCGGATTCCTGATTGATAAGAATATAGCTGGTAACATACAGGAATTCTATAGCATTAACGAGAGGGTGGCAGGTCTTGTTGTGAAACTTAATAAGAGGTACAAAATAAAGGTTGTACAGGTCTACGCCCCTACATCCAGTCATGATGACCAGGAAGTCGAAAGCTTCTATGAAGAAGTGGAATCGGCGATGGGTAAAGTCAAAACAAAATACACTATACTGATGGGCGACTTCAATGCCAAGGTAGGCAAGAAGCAGGCTGGAGACAAGGCAGTGGGGGAATATGGCATAGGCACTGGAATAGCAGGGCAGAGTTATTAGTAGAGTTTGCGGAACAGAATAATATGCGGATAATGAATACCTTCTTCCTCAAGCGGGATAGCCAAAAGTGGACGTGGAGGAGCCCGAACGGCGAGGCTAGAAATGAAATAGACTTCCTATTCTGCGCTAACCCTGGCATCATACAAGACATGGACGTGCTCAGCAAGGTGCGCTGCAGTGACCATAGGGTGGTAAGAACTCGAATTAGCCTAGACCTGAGGAGGGAACGGAAGAAACTGGTACATAAGAAGCCGATCAATGAGTTAGCGGTAAGAGGCAAAATAAAGGAATTCCAGATCAAGCTACAGAACAGGTATTCGGTTTTAACTCAGCAAGAGGACCTTAGTGTTGAAGGAATGAAGGACAATCTTGTGGGCATCATTAAGGAGTGTGCAATAGAAGTCGGCGGTAACTCCGTTAGATAGGATACCAGTAAGCTATCGCAGGAGACGAAAGAGCTGATCAAGAAATGCCAATGTATGAAAGCCTCTAATCCTACAGCTAGAATAGAACTGGCAGAACTTTCGAAGTTAATCAACAAGCGTAAGACTGCTGAGATAAGGAAGTATAATATGGATAGAATTGAACATGCTCTCAGGAACGGAGGAAGCCTAAAAGCAGTGAAGAAAAAACTAGGAATTCGCAAGAATCAGATGTATGCGTTAAAAGACAAAGCCGGCAATATCACTACCAATATGGATGAGATAGTTCAAGCGGCTGAGGAGTTCTATAGAGATTTATACAGTACCAGTGGCACCCACGATGATAATGGAAGAGAGAGTAGTCTAGAGGGATTCGAAATCCCACAGGTAACGCCGGAAGAAGTAAAGAAAGCCTTGGGAGCTATGCAAAGGGGGAAGGCAGCTGGGGAGGATCTAGTAACAGCAGATTTCTTGAAGGATGGTGGGCAGATTGTTCTAGAGAAACTGGCCACCCTGTATACGCTATGCCTCATGACCTCGAGCGTACCGGAATCTTGGAAGAACGCTAACATAATCCTAATCCGTAAGAGAGGGGACGCCAAAGAGTTGAAAAATTATAGACCGATCAGCTTACTGTCAGTTTCCTACAAAGTATTTACTAAGATAATCGCAAATAGAATCAGGAACACCTTAGACTTCTGTCAACCAAAGGACTAGGCAGGATTCCGTAAAGGTTACTCAACAATAGACCATATTCACACTATCAATCAGGTGATAGAAAAATGTGTGGAACATAACCAACCCTGATAAATAGCTTTCATTGATTACGAGAAAGCGTTTGATTCAGTCGAAACCTCAGCAGTCATGGAGGCATTGTGGAATCAGGGTGTAGACGAGCTGTATGTAAACATACTGAAAGATATCTATAGCAGCTCCACAGCTACCGTAGTCCTCCATAAAGAAAGCAACAAAATCCCAATAAAGAAAGGCGTCAGGCAGGGAGATACGAACTCTCCAATGCTATTCACAGAGTGTTTACAGGAGGTATTCAGAGACTTGGATTGGGAAGAATTGGGGATAAGAGTTAACGAAGAATACCTTAGTAACTTGAGATTCGCTGATGATATTGCCTTCCTTAGTAACTCAGGGGACCAATTGCAATGCATGCTCACTGATCTGGAGAGGGAAAGCAGAAGGGTGGGTCTAAAAATTAATCTGCAGAAAACTAAAGTAATGTTTAACAGTCTCGGAAGAGAACAGCAGTTTAGGATAGGTAGTGAGGCACTGGAAGTGGTAAGGGAATACATCTACTTAGGACAGGTAGTGACTGGGGATCCGTATCATGAGACTGAAATAATCAGGAGAATAATGGGCTGGGGTGCGTTTGGCAGGCTTTCTCAGATCATGAACAGCAGGTTGCCATTATCCCTCAAGAGAAAAGTTTATAACAGCTGTGTCTTACCAGTTCTCACGTACGGGGCAGAAACCTGGAGGCTTACGAAAAGGGTTCTACTTAAACTGAAGACGATGCAACGAGCTATGGAAAGAAGAATGATAGGTGTAACGTTAAAGGATAAGAAAAGAGCAGATTGGATGAGGGAACAAACGCGAGTTAATGATATCTTAGTTGAAATCAAGATAAAGAAATGGGGGGGGGGGGCATATGCAGGACACGTAATGAGGAGGGAAGATAACCGATGGTCATTTAGAGTTACAGAATGGATTCCAAGGGAAGGGAAGCGTAGCAGAAGGCGGCAGAAAGTTAGGTGGGCGGATGAGATTAAGAAGTATGCAGGGACAACATGGCCACAATTAGTACATGACCGGGGTAGTTGGAGAAGTGTGAAAGAGGCCTTTGCCCTGCAATGGGCGTAACCAGGCTGATGATGATGGTGATGGTATGGTTTGTAGGCACTTGTCTCTTTTTCTCTGCTTGCTTCTCTCTCTGTGTTCGCACATGCATTTGCCAGTGTTTGAGTGAGCGGTGGCGCACTTTCCCGAATTCTTGTCCGAGCCTGATTACATTTTCAATGTAAGTAGTCTTGCGTATTCGCATACTTCATATGGTCCCCTCTGCCTGCTCCGATTGCAGTAAACTAAATGTATTACAGACATAGAGAAAAAAGACTGTTTACAAGGTCCTGAGAAGCTTTGCCCTAGGGCAGAGCTGCGGGCCGCTGCCACGTGGGGACTGGTTGGCCGAGCTTAACCACCGCATTGTGGGCTCTCTGGACAGCCCAAGTTTGCCGTGAAAGTTCTGGGCTCTGGATGGCAGAACTCCATTCTTCTTCCGCGATGCGATTGTGTCGCTGTAACGAGCGGCATCGCCAGAGCATGTGTTCGAGATTGCTAACAGTCCCACAGTCGGTGCAACTAGAGCTAGAACCCTCTGGAGTGATCGTATGGAAAAGGGCCAGGTTGGGATAGGGCTTAGTCTGAAGCATGCGCAAACTGGACGCCTGAGGTCTAACCAGTTTGCTGTGAGGAAGAGGCTGATTCCTCGTACCCAGATGACAGTGCTTAGTGATTTCGTTGAGCGTAGTGAGAGCGTCCCGAAACTAATTAACGGTGTCATAATACCTTATGTCTCCCACCACAGATTCTTGGCATTATCATCGACCGCGGTTTGTCATGGACGAGGCATGTTAATATGTTGAAGCAAAAACTTAATCTGTTTTGCCATGTTCTTCGCTTCGCAGCAGGCATGAAATGGGGCCCCACGGAAGGCTAATTACTAAGACTTTATCAGTCTCTCTTCGTAGGCCACATTCGATACAGCCTTCCGATACTCTCAAACTTGAGCATTTCCTGCTTACGGACTTTAGAGAGCGTTCAAGTGCAGGCACTCAAAATATGCCTTGCGTTGGCACGGCGTGCCTCCAACAAAGGCACAATTGAGGAAGCCCATGTATGGCCATTATCGATATACCTGTCCCACGAACCACTTCGTGTGTATTTACGCTTACTGACTCGACACCATTGCCATCCATTGACGTCGGTTCTACATGAGCGGCCGGACAGCAGTTTCACAAGTGCAATCCGCTGCCATCTACCCCACATAGCATCAGGCTATGCCCTTCCATATCACCCCGTGAAACCTTCCGTATGCGTACATGTTCCCGGCATACTAAAGAAATCATTGCTTCCCGTCAGTGGACTACAACAACTTGCTCTCCCGTACATCTGGTCAGAATACCAGACATACATTCATGTTTACACAGACGGCTCCGCGTCACCAAAGGCATCAACAGCATCCGTGGTGATACCAGCCCAACACATGACTCGAGGTTTCATACTAGACCATAATTCTACATCAACCGCTGCAGAGCGATTCACCACATCTGCGGGGAAAGACCTCAAGAATGGTGCATTTTCACGGACTCAAAACCCGCGCTGCAAGTTTTGGGATGCTTCCTGCTCCACACCGCATATCAGGTTCTGGCACTGCAGATCACCGAGCTACTTTCATGCGCTCAAGAAAAACACCACCGCATAGTGTTCCAATATATCCCGGGACACTGTGGGCTCAACGGTAATGAGATGGCCGATGCTGCAGCAAGGCGCGCCCTCAGCAATGGCCTGCGAACTATAGTGCCATTCTCCAGACCGTACATCACATGCCCCCTGTCGGAATTAATGAGGAGTGCGAGGAGAAGATACTGGACCCCGCCAGACGCTCGTCACGTCCGCCTTAAAAGGCTGGATCCCGATATGAAATTTCCTATTCTGCGTAGAATTCCACGCCCTCATACATGCCTGATACACAGACTGCGATTAGGCGTCGCTTTCACGCGCAAATATTTTCACATTATTGCACGGACAGACTCCCCGGACTGTTCAGTGTGTGGCGCTGTAGAGACTATAGACCATGTGCTCGTGGTGTGCCCTGAGTATGCGCGCGAAAGACTGACAGTGGCAGATACCTTGAGACATTTACACAATGGACCACTGTCGGAGGACCTCTTGCTAGGCGCATGGCCACAGAGTTGGCAGACGACAGAGACAATGGTGCTCTTTCACGTTTCCGAGGTGACACGAACCTGGACTCACGCCTGTGATACCAGTTGTGTAATGTGTCCTTCACCTCGTTCCTCCCATTATCATCCCCATTGTGACCCTTTTCTTCCCCTCTTCCCCTTCCCTTACGTAGAGTAGCAGGCAAGATGCTCCATTATCCGGCCGACCTCTCTACATTTTCCAGTCATTAAAATACTTCTTCTTCTGCATAAGACATATCAAAGGAGAAGCACATTAGTGGCACTGGTATCTTGTTGTTTTTGCTTTTTTTATGCACTTTCACAACTTCTCACCGGAACTGAACACAGTCGAAAGTTCTTAACGGTTTACTATTTATCCATTTAAATACAATTTCAGTTGCCAACGCGCGATTATCGAGCGTGAATAAAGAAACATTTATTTTATTTTTTTTTAATCTACGCATTTGTATTTCACGAGTCACGTCCACCGTCTATACTTACTCCGAAATAATGTATTTAGTCTTAAATCAAGTTCCTTATACGTCCCTATAAATAAGTTGAACATATATTTGCAAATGTGTCCCGCTTATTTATTGGAATCTATGTGAAATGAGATTAACAGTGTGTCCATGCCATGTATCTTTGTTATGTGTACTACAAAAGCCCAGCTACGGTGAAAATTCTTAAATACTTAATAATATGGCAGTCTAAAAGAAACGTATCTACACTGAAATACTCAGGCGTGCAATTATGCGCACGTTGATGCGGTAACCAGTAAAGCTTCAAAAGCGCTCGGGTTTATTAAGCGCAATTTACACTCTGTTAACCATTCTACTAAACGTCTTGCCTGCATAACGAGAATAGAATATGCCACCCTTATTCGGAACCCTAGTCAGCTTAACTTAATTAGCAAACTCTAGGTCATCCAAAATAATAAAGCCCCGCTTTATCACAGGAAAATGTTCGCGCTTCCGTAGTGTAACTGATATCAAAGCCTCATTTAAACTGCCCGCGCTCGAGAAGCAAAGGCTACTCGCGCTACTCGCCCACCTCCTACGGGCTCCTTTTGTATTTTTATTAATCTTATGGAACTGGGTGCTGGGGCCCGTTAGACGGTGCCGGCTATACTCTTGTTCTCTTAATTAATAACTGAGCTCAAAGAAAGAAAAGAAGAAGCGTCAGACAAAGTGTAGAGAAAGGACTACAGTGGTACTAGTTCTAAAGTTCAGATGCACACAACAAAAACAAGTTTCTCAGCAGTTTCCACGCTTCAGGACGTACATGTTGACGTACACGCGGCAGCCCTTGTTGGTGGAAAACACATCAAACACAAACACGCGCAACAGGGCAGAGCAACACGAGAATATGAGTGAATACGCGAAAAACGCATGAATGTAAATGCTAAAAAAATAAGAATCGCTTTGACGATTAGAGCGTCGCGATCAAAGTTACAATAATAAAATTAATAACTTCAAGAAACTGTACTAAGGCGCATGCTACACTGCGTTGTTTTCGTTCGTCGTTTTCACAATTCCGTATGAAACCAGCCCATCTCATTTTTTCTCGCTTGAACACGCATTTAATGCACAGCCCAAGCTCGCGCGCGCTAATTTTCTTCGTAATTCATCACTCTTTCTTGCAGCTTATCATTGGAAACACTGGCCGAGCGAGGTTGTAATGGCGAGCGATCCCGATTCATTTGTTAATAAATTTAAGCACCTGGGGCACTATAACGTAACGCTATTCCAAACCTTTATTCCAATTCTGGAATCAGTCCTCCATGATTGGTCGAAAAATTGTCGGCCCACTCCCACTTCGCCCGTCTCTCAGACGACGTCACGAAAACAGGGAAAACGCCCCATGGGATGTGATTTCTGAACACTGATTATGCATGATTAGACCGAACGAAATAAAAATAATTATTTCGGATTTGATGCCTTTTTCGCCATAATACTCCGCCATTGACCAAACGCTATTCGGCTGCGCCCGCTTCGCTTGTCTGCCACGCGATGTCACAAAACCACGAAAACTCACCGCGCTAAAGTGACTTGTACATGCTAAAGACGTATTCATATGCCGAACAAAACTGAATTTTTTTATAGCCGGAAACTGCCCCGTCCCGAAAGAAATAGAAGATGGCTACACACCGATTGCTCTGGCTACTCGGAGTGGCCTGGGAGCATGGATATGTTTGCGTGTAATACGCAATTTTCCGCGGCAGTATAACGTTATCGAGCCCTTTCGGAACGTATACGACATCACTTTGCCAACTCTTCTTTGCCGAGGATCCGTTCTGGCGACATTTTTACCGTTCCGTTGCACGCCGCCGCGATTTTTGACCAGCCACCGCAAGCTAAGGAGACGCGGATCAATCGCAGACGCCGGCACCACCCTTCTTATCTATTTATCCACTTTCGCAGTGCTGGGTCGGCCCCATCGAAGCCCTCTCCACTTTAGCTGGCTCCTCGCCTCTTGTCAGCCAATCCGATAAGAAAATCTGCTCAGTGTAGGCGATGCTATTCGCTCTGAAAGCAACAACAACAAAAAAGTAACCTCCTATCAACGAGTAGCGCGTTTGATTGGGCTTTTCAAACAACGCTGCGGGTTGCCGCCCGATGCTTGCGTCGGTGGCTACTTAAATTTGACGTCCGGAAATTAGAGTGAAGACATATTGGAATAGTTTTACGTTATCGGGCCCCTGTTCAACGTAAAGTCGTAAATTTTGACCGTTTTCCCACTTGTGCTTTGTTTTGCGCATTATATTTGATATTGCATTATATCATATTGTACTTTATTTTTCACGTTCACATTGCACGTGACCCCGTGTTTTTCTTATTTCTAATATATAGTGTGTTAACGTGACCCCTGTATATTGTGGTTTCCCCCTATGCAATGCCCGCAAGGACCCTTAAGGTATACCAAGTCTCCAATGAGAATGCAGAAAGAGGATCACTGGTCGATTCGCGGCAGGTTGTATTTGCATAGCCAGTAATTAAACGCGCGAAGAGTACAGCAAAAAAATGAGAAATGATGTTGGTATCGTTCAAGTAACGAGTTAAAATTTCGCTATATTTTTGCCCTGACTGCACCATATACAAGCAGACCACGCAGCATCCTTCGGGAAACGTTGACGCTTGCACGAGAGTTGGAGTGAAGCCTGGCGAGCTGAGCTACGTGATTTAGCCAACGCGTTCGAACCTAATAAGTCTAATGAACAACAAAAGCTGCACTGAAAACAGGTAACGAAACGACTAACTCTACCCCTGGAATCGCGCATAATTGGCTGTGGTAAGTGCGCCAAGACCAACTATTCATATGTACATTAAGGCATTGCTACCGCTCATCTAATATTCATATTACGTCATTGTTCTGTGAGCAACAAAAGTTCCCCGTTCGATTTATGCTCGAGCACACATCCATCTAATTATTACGGCTGCTGTTCACCCCCAAAATCCGGTCCACAGTTATCCGCTAAACAAGAATCGATTGGTTGCTTCGCGGCCGGCTCTCTATGCAAGACAAGGCGCAGTGACCGCTTAGCCGTAATTAATTATATTGTCTCCGGAAACACGCCTACAGCCTCAACTGGCCAGCCCCATCGACCGGGTTCGCTTTTGTCGACGCCGGGCGTAGAGTTCCAGCAAGAACCACGACGAACCCGGTCTGGCACCCAGCCACCGCTGCTGCTGATAACACGCGCTCCTCAAAGGCGGCGCCCGGTATATAACCGGCCCGTAGGCTGCGCACTTACAAAGCCTTCACGCCTTCCCCCCTTCCCCTGCCCCCCCCCTCCATGCCGCTCCCCTCGGCGTATTACCAGGCGCATCACTAACGCGACACGGGAACGCCATCTGATGCCTCTTACGCTACTGTTCCTGCACGCTGGCTTTGGAGTGTCGTGGGAAGGAACATGCAGAGTTAATATCGGGTGAAGTTCTTGCGCCTACGGCCAACAACCGCCACGCAAAAGCGCGCGCTAATTGTTATCAAGCAAATCGTAGAGGAAAGTAGCAATACTGGTGGTATTAGTGCACAGACGTACGTGGTATACACGTACGTCTGTGTATACCGTTTGTAGAAACACTCCTGTTTCTACAAACGGTATTGTCGATGAATTTGTCGACATGGGTGCGTTGTATGGTACGTGGTGGGGTCGTTACGGCATTATAGGTATGTTCCCGTTTCTTATGTTGTAGTGCCGTTCTGTGTGCGCGCACTGCAAATGACTCGTTTTCATATACAATCTATATACTACACCATTGTATCAAAGTTATATAGGTATAACACCTAATTCCTATTCATGAGACAAGAAGAAGCTAGTGTCATATTTTTGCACCAACAGCTTGGTGTCATTAATACAAAAGACACGGATACGTATCCTCACATAGGTATAACAAAAACACCTGCACTATATACATCTGACGTCTGAGGAATCGCAGTAGTATGAAAAAGAAATCTACGGATACCACGCATTGTGGGAATCAATGCAATCGAAGCTTTCTATGCTCTTTGCTTTGATTGAAGATAATTAGCGGTGATGTTGACGGTGAATTTGTAATTTCTTCAGCATTTAGTCCAATATACGAGAGTGGTGAGTTGATGTTAAAGGTTAGCTTCCGTGCACCGCTGTTGTTTGTCTGCGTAATACACAGAATCCACAAGGAGACATAATTGCTTGAAGCACTTTTGTGCGCCATTGTTCATGATCTCTGAGAGGGTTGAGCATTATCATTGCATCGCATCGTGGCAGAAGTGTTAAACTTTAATTTAATTATGGGAATGTACGTGCCAAAACTACGATTGGATTATAAGGCACGCAATAGTGACGGACTGCGGATCAATCCTGACAATGTATTGTTTTTTAAGCTGCACCTATATCTAAGGCACTAGCGTGTTTGTATTTCGCTCCCGTCAAAATGCGGCTGCCACGGTTGGGACTGAATGCGCGACTTCGAGCAGTGCCATAATCGTCAAGCTAATACCGCGGCGGGCACAGAAGTGTTGATTTGATGCGCGACCGCTTCCGTAGCCTCGCATAGACAATATATACGGTGTTTTAATGCGGCTTTGCGCCTGCACACCTTTCTTCTGCATGCCTTGCGTCAGTTGTACGCTTGACAAATTGCCATGGTACTTATATTTCAGAAGTAGCAGAGGCGTACCCTACCGTGCCTTCAGTTTGCCCACAACCGCTGTTTCCCTTTGCCTTCTCACGCCAATTTTTCCCCTCTGCCGCCGTCTCCCCTGTATGGGAACTGCGAGAGTGGTAAGGCTGCTATTCAGTTGTTTCGCGACTGCGTTTGTTCTACCCTTTCTCTGCCTCGTCTCTACAGACCTATCTACGTCCCCTCTGGACTTGCGCGTTAGTATAAAGGTAAGTACTGCAGTTTCTGCAATGCTTTTGAGGGGGATCAGGGATAATTACAGCTGCCCAGAGGCTAATATGGCGACGCCCAGGGGGGAGCTACAGAGGGCATTGTGTACATGCGACGCGATTGAAAGGTCCCAACGAGTTTCTCGCGTCGACTTGCCTCTCTACCCCACTACTGCCATGTATATACACGCTCTGGATCACCCCACGACGCGGCGTGTAAAAGAGCAGCAGCGCAAACTTCGAAAGAAGAGACAAAGAAAGCGTGGCTTTAAAAAGGAGCGTGCAAATAGTCATGTAGCTAAAATATTTTCATCGTGAATCGCGATAAAACGATATACTTCTGCATATGATACATTAAAAGTTTGTCCCGCCTTTTCTTTTTCTAACAGGTTTTCATTTTATTCGAAAGGCGATTGGTTAGAAAATATTACTTTCTCTGTTACCTTCTTATATTGCAGCATGTACGCGGGTAGATATATAAGATTATGCACTAGGCCCTCCACATCGCTGCCAATGCGCTTTGCTGGCAGAGGTTTTACTCCGGTAGCAAAAAAGTGGCCCAAGTCGTATACGGTGCTAATGAGCTACAAGTTCCTTCAGACCTAAAACGAAGAAAAGATTAAGTCCGATGCCTTCGCAACCGTATCCTATGCTCCGAAGAAAAAAAAATAGTAGCTCTGGAAGGAGGCAGCTTCTACAAGACGCGCCAATTAAGCCATGGAGTCACTGCACTGGGACAACGGTGATCGAAGTTCTTCCGCTCACCAAGGGGATTGGGCCACCCCGTCGGTCTATAGTTATTCCCTGTAGGATCGCACGCAAGCCACAGACTGGGCTTGCGCAAAGAGTATCGTACTTATTTTGTTAGAGTCATTATATGTACAGCTTGACCACATGACAAATATTTACATGAAGGCTTCGCGCTCTTCTTTTGTCTGCTGTATTGGGAGAAGCTGCCTATAACGCAAAATTATCCCCAGCAGCAAGTCCAGGGACCCGTCAGGACGAAGGCAGGAGCTCGGCTGAAATTGGTTGTAGCAAAGGTGAGAGTCATTAATAAAAACCATGCGCCCTGAAAATGCACACATGATATAAACAAGGACAAACAGGGTTTCGAGCCCTGGCTCTGAGGAATCGGAAATGGGTGCTCCAACCATCTGTACCACCATGCCACATTTCTTCACAAAAAAATGCGTCATGTATTGTGATCATGTTGCGTAGCATTAGCTCTGAGCTGTGGCAAAAGTTACGAGGATCATGAGAGCTGCTGTCTTAACGATAAATTAACGGAACAGTATCCTCCATGAAGGAACGGTTAAGTCTCACACCTCATTGCCTCAAGTATGGGTGCTTCTTGCCCTTTTAGAGAAAACTGTAGAATCGCTCAGGGAACTGAACACCAAGCTAATGAAGCGCACGGAAGACTGCGAGGAACGGCCACAGGAATCCGCTCAGAGCGCGCGACCCGCGGACCTCGAGGAACGCATAAGCCGAATAATCGAGCAGAAGCTTGTGCGGGTGATCAACCAGAAGATCGAACTAAGGTTTTATCAGCTGGAGCAGCTTTTAGAACAAAGACTTACCCAAATTAGGAATACCATGATTGAGTAGTTCGGAAAGATAAATACAATCGTCCTCACGTTGGGAAAGGCTACTCACGTGCTTACCAACGCTATCAACAATCTAACCACCAAGCCTGACGAGACTGAACGGCGCCTTGCCATCCTTGCTCAAGAAAGAGGACAACTAAGAAAGAAGCTGAAGCCGAATCAGACTAACGTACAAACCAGTCCTACACTTCAAAGGGACGAGTAAGAAAAAGGGAAAAGACGAAATGCCCAAACTCTGGCAATGGAACTGTCGATCAAAACAACGGAGAAAGCACAACCTTCTGCAATCCACCTGCATTCATCAACCGGACGTCATTGCTCTACAGGAGACAGAAACCGACAAACTCGAACTCCGCCGCTAAGAGACCCACATAGCCAAGGGGAAAAGAAGGACGGCCATTCTCACGAAGAAGCAGCACACAATGCAACATTATTACATCAATCACAGAACGGAACATACCCCAGTAGAAGTAATACCGATAACGACACTCCAGTCCTTCTTCATACTAAACGTGTACAGCCAGCCGTCTGAAAACCTAAACAATTTCGATAGGCTCCTCAAGGCCGTCAAAAAGATCACCAAAGGATAGAAATAATTGTACTGGGCAGTTTCAATGAGTCCCACCTCGCCTGGGGTTACCTCGTCACCTACAAGAAGGGGAGCAATGTGCGCGACGCGGCTCAACAGCATGGCTTGACGTTGTCGAACGACCCCCATATTCCTACCAAGGTGGGAAACAGCGTCTACTGGGACACCAGCCCCGACCTCACCGTGTCCATCGGCATACGGCAGGTCCAGTGGACGAGGTTAAACAAAACCTTGGGGGGCGATCACCACATCGTTCAGACAATCATCATCATCATCATCCTGGATACGCCCACTGCAGGGCAAAGGCCTTTCCCATACTTCTCCAACTACCCCAGTCATGAACTAATTGTGGCCATGTTGTCCCTGCAAACTTCTTAATCTCATCCGCCCACCTAACTTTCTCCCGCCCTCTGCTACGCTTCCCTTCCCTTGGAATTCATTCCGTAACTCTTAATGACCATCGGTTATCTTCCCTCCTCATTACGTGTCCTGCCCATGCCCCATTTATTTTTCTTGATTTCAACTAAGATATCATTAACTCGCGTTTGTTCCCTAACCCAATCTGCTCTTTTCTTATCCCTTGACGTTACACCTATCATTCTTCTTTCCATAGCTCGTTGCGTCGTCCTCAATTTAAGTAGAACCCTTTTCCTAAGCCTCCAGGTTTCTGCCCCATACGTGAGTATTGGCAAGACACAGCTGTTATAAACTTTTCTCTTGAGGGATAATGGCAACCTGCTGTTCATGATCGGAGAATGCCTGGCAAACGCGTTCGGCGTTTGGCGTTCAGACAATAATACACCACAAGACCTGCCTTAGGACGGGTCAGGCCAAGATCACGGACTCGACCGCGTTCAGGAAACAAGAGATACCGTACCTGCAAGACATCGAAGACTGGACGAGGCGAGTCATCGAAATGGCGGACAAGCACACCAAGACAGTCCAACTCAGCCTCGACAACCGCGAGGTGGACCCCCACTTGCCCTACCTGCGGTAAGCGAGGCGGGGCCTGCTCAGGAGATGGAAGAGGCAGAAAAGAAATAGCAAACTCAGGCTCTGCATCGACGCCATCACGAGGCAAGCGGAAGAGAACGGCGATGACTTGGTCAGACAAAATTGGAACCAGCTGTGAGACCGGCTCCAGGTCACTTTGAGCAACCGCCGGCCGTGGGCGACCCTAAAGACGCTGCTAACCAAGGCGGAATCGGAGGCCCTCAGGAGACAGCACATCCAGGGGTTGATTCACAACTTCCAGGGGACGGAGTAAGACATCCTGGAAGCCGTCACCGAAAAGTATCTGGGCTCTCAACACCAACAGCCCCTGGTCACCCTACCATAGTACACGGGCCGACCCAAACAGGAGCTGGACCACCCTTTCATCGAGGCGGATATCCTGGCCGCCCTGAAGAAATCCACAAGGAGCACGACGTCCGGGAGAGACAAAATAAAGAACGAGACGCTCCGCAACCTGGACGATGAGGCCACGAACAACTCCTAAAGTACCTAAACGAATGCTGGGAAGGCGGCAAGATCTTTGCAGCGGGGAAACACGCAGACGTGACCATGAGACCGAAACCTATCCTATCCCTCTACAAAACTTGCGCCCGATCTCCCTCACGTTGTGCGTAGGCAAGCTATTCGAACACATGGTTCACAACTGACGTTCCCGTACTTGGAGGAACAGTGTTTCCTGGCAAGTATTATGTATGGCTTTCATCAGTGGCGTAGCCAGAAATTTCCTTCGGGTGGGGGGGGGGGAGGCGCTCACGTCGCAGCTCGGCCTCCTCCATATATAATTTGTCAAGGGATCAAATACATGAATTTTTACTGCAGTGCCATTGCCAAAGATGCTGCAAACGAATTCTTGAACGCTACGCAATGTCAAGAGAAGTAAAATATTTATTTTCTCGTAAAAAGTGTACTCGTATGTCCCAAAAATTGTGCCCGAAATAACTAATATGAACGCTTCCTTGTTTTTTATCTAGTTAATAAGTAAAAGAAAATATCACACGAACTTAAGGACTGAGTCAGTCCGAAATTAGCAAAGCAGTGCATGCCGCTTATATGAAAAATGTAAAGGCCATGAAATGAACAAGTTGAGGACAAATATTTTTATGAAACTTTGTCATTCAAGAATCTTCTTTAGATTTCGGCAGATATGTAATGGCCAAGGACAAATCTCAATCACGCTGTCGTTTTGTTCCAATGTATTGCGCAGGAGCAGCTGTCACCGGTCGTGTATTGTTAGTAATCGCACAAAAATTATAGTCGCAAGAGACACCACATATAAAAAGTAAGAGTTCTGCCAAATATGCGAGTACATTAGCAATGCGAAGATACAATGTAATACATAAATGCGAAGATAGAGCTAGACAAAGGGCAAAAGATTGTCACTGGAAACAAAGTTCACTGCATGTAGGCACAAAACCTCGCAACGAGATATTTAAATATACGTATAACTCTCCAATAAATCTACGTATCTAAGAAAGCGTCACTGTATATTATGCGTCATACAAGGCAAATAAACATGTTGCGCAAAAATGGATTCACAGATAACCGAATCCTAACCCCCCGCCCACCCCCTTCCACTACACTTTTACTCGCACATACAGCCTGCGGCGCGCGGTCACGATGTTATCGCCATTCGACTTATTTATTCATTTATTAAATACTGCGGACACGTGGTCTAAGCAGGGAGGGCGACATACGGTACATACAGTGAAAATCAGATTGACAAAACAAACAGAACCAAGAAATTACAAGATTAGGAAGTAGATTCAATTATACAATTCCATTCGGTTATAGCTCGAGGAAAAAAGGAAAACTTATATGTGTTTGTTCTTGCAAAGTAAGGGGTTAATGCATCATGTCTGCGGTGGCGATAACTGGTCGATAACTGTGATAAATGTTTGGATGGGTCAAGGGATAAATTGTTGGTGTGAAGTAGTTTAAGGAATTCAAGTCTCTGTTTCTTTTTTCTAAGTTTGAATGGTTCAAGGTTGTTAATTTCCATAAGTTCGATGGGGGAATCACATCTGGGAAATTTGTTCAATATATATCTGACCGCTTTCCTCTGAATTTTCTCAAGACTATTGATATTAGTTTTTGTGTATGGATCCCAAACTATGCAAGCGCATTCCAGCTTAGGTCTAATTAGGGAGATGTAGCAGATAATTTTAACGTTAGATGGGGCTTTCTTAAATTTGTTTCTCAACAGGCATAGTTTTCTGAAGGCTGAAGTGCAAGTTTTAGTTATGTGATTTCTCCATGATAGTGTATTGTTAAGGGTCACTCCTAGGTATTTATGGCTAGTGAATTCATGAAGAGGTGATGGACCTAACTTATATGTATAAAGCAGGGGTGATTTCTTATGTGTCATTCGCAGTAGTACGCTTTTATCTCTGTTTAGTGTCATTCCCCAGCACCTGCACCATGCAAGAACATTATTTGAACTACAACATAAGCTAGTTGGATCATGGAGAGAAACAATATCTTTGAAGAGCACACAATCATCGGCAAATAATCGAATCTGTAAACCACCTTCAACTGTGTTAACAATATCATTAATATATAGAACGAAAAGAAGAGGACCGAGCACACTGCCCTGGGGAACAACCTATGTGACCGGAAGGCAGTACGATTTTTCGCCATTTATCTCAACGAATTGTTTCCGGTCAGACAAAGAAGCAGACACCCAAGAGATAAACATTTGAGGGATTCCTGCATTTTCAAGTTTTAGAATTAATTTGTCATGAGGGACCGTATCGAATGCCTTAGGGAAGTCAAGGAAAATTATGTCTATTTATCCGTTCTTGTTAAGGGTTGATGCCAAGGAATGAACTACAGTGACCAGCTGTGTGACAGTCAAATAACCTCTTCTGAACCCGTGCTGAAAGTTAGTTAAAATTGAGTGCATTTCTAGATATGTGGTTATGCTTTTTGCTATGATAAGTTCGATGAGTTTGCAGCATGCTGATGTTAAAGAAATAGGACGGTAATTTTCTACAAGTAGACGGTCTCCCTTTTTTATAAATCGGTGCTATTTGAGCTGTTCTCCAATCACTCGGTAATTCAGACGACAATAAAGAAGCATGGAATATTATAACAAGAAACTTTGATAAGGTTACAACATATCTACGGAGAAACAAATTAGGCATATTATCAGGCCCACTTGAACATATCGGTTTTAGGTTCAGCACCATAGAGTGTACACAAGCATACGATATAAAATTCATATGAAATGGTTGGTACACTGGGCAGTTACGTGAAGAATCACTGGGATTCGAGAAGACACTGTGAAAAAACATATTAAAGTGATGAGCAATTACAACCTTCTCCGTAACCATCTGTCCATTTATTGCCATTTGGGTTATTGATTTCTTCTTCTCGGCAATGTAATTTCAAAATTTGCTTGGACCGTTTGTAATAAAATTAGGCAGACATGAGATAAAATAATAATCCTTTTAATAATAATAATAATAATAATAATAATAATAATAATAATAATAATAATAATAATAATAATAATAATAATAATAATAATAATAATAATAATAATAATAATACTTTATTGCGCCAAGTATTGAAAAAATGTACAAACATCCGGCCCGCCAAAGCCTCATTGGGCTTGAGTGGCAGAGCCCGACAGCCAGCGGAACCACGCAGATAAACACACAGGCATGAACGCACATTAAAAGTTACGGAACATCGAATTAGTAGAGCGGCAAAATAAAAATAGACACGGAACCCAAGTTACATATAAAAAAACACATCAGAATAAAGAACAAGGAAGGAAAATAAAATAGCATGACAATACTCAGATCAGTGCAACAAATACTGCAGTAACCAGCGAATTCATAGGATTCATTTGAAAAGTGGTGGAGCATGCGTGTACAACGTCGTACACCCACTAAGTAGCGTATCGCAGCATCTTTTTTATTTTATATTTAGTTTTTGCACTGCGAACACTTGGAGGCAACCTATTGAAGTAAAAGGGAACGTAAAAATCTCTTACTCTACGCACGGCAAGTGCAAGCTTGTCTTGTACTTCAGATATTAAGTTGGGCTGCGTACCGACCTTTTCCAACCTCTTCATCTTACGTTTCATATGAATGATGTTGCGATTGACCCATGGTGTTTGCAGAACGGGATGGGTCAGAACGGGACGGCGATGGCAGGAATACGCATGGAGTGTCCATATATTTGCTACAGCAATACTATAATAAGAGTATCCAGCATGTGAAGCGTCCCGTGGCCCATTACTTTCCGCAAAAGCAGAAGTAACAAAATCGCTCTTTCACCATGCGACAATTCGCTGCGCCGCCACAATGTCTTTTTTTCTATTGTGGGGCGGGGGCACCGAAATGAAAAAAAAAAAGACATAAAGGAAAGCATGTTGGCCACAATCGAATGCCTACTTCGGGCACCTAACATGATGCTTTACATGAAGAATTTAGCTCAGAATCTTGAAAAAAGAAGAAAACAGAGAGAGGCAAAAGGAAAGACGAACGCTACACTTACAACTGTTTATTCCGAAAACAGAGCATCCTATATATACACAAACATACAAATGCGCAAACGCAGAAAACACACGAAGAATACCAGTCAGCCGAAGGCATCGTTATCCCTTTTTTTGATACTTAGCAATCTCAATTCTGAATCATAAACCGTAAAATAAGTTTGCTCACGCAAGCTAGACCAGTGGTTTGAATATGGTAGGCCTCTAACAGTTCACGTGCTGTTTTGTTCTTGCTTCTGCCTAGGATCCTGACGCCCAGTATCTGAAATATCTACATCTCATAATTAACAAATCCTTATCAACATGTAGCCTTGCAAAGGAATGTAAAATAGCGAAAGTAATCCCCGTTCATAAAGCAGGAAGCAAAAGTGATGTCGGTAATTACAGACCAATGTCGCTAACGTCCACAGCAGGGAGATTATTAGAGCATATCATATTAAAGCATATCACGAGCTATATAGAGCAAGCAGAAATATTATCGCCTATCCAGCATGGTTTCCGGCGGGGACTTTCAACAATAACCTAATTACTTGAATTAACGCATGACTTATCCCGAAGCATTGATAATCAAAAACAGGTTGACTTAATAGCATAAGATTTTTCAAAAGCGTTTGATAGAGTAACCCATCAAAAACTAATCAGCAAACTGAAAACAACTTTAGGCAATGGTTCTATTGTCAATTGGATTGAAGATTACTTAACTAACCGGTTTCAGTATGTTGTTGTTAACAATGAAATTTCTTCCACTGCAAAAGTTACATCGGGGGTGCGTCAAGGGTGCGTCCTTGCTCCCACTTTATTCCTTATTTTTATTAATGATTTGCCCTCTAACATCCGCGTTAAAATAAAGCTTTTTGCCGACGACTGCATTCTTTATAATGAAATTAACTCTATGAATGACCACGTTGATTTAAACAGCGCCCGTCATGATGTACTGAAGTGGTGTAAAAAGTGGCAAATGGAACTGAACATTAAAAAAACTGCCTTTTTATATATAACCCGCCAAAAATATAGGTCGGACTTCGAATACACTATCAATAACATACCACTCACCCGAGTTCATGAGCTTAAATATCTTGGCTTGATCATTTCACATGACCTAAGATGGGAATCGCATATTAACAGTATCATACCATCTGCTTTAAAACGGCTGTTCTTCCTCAGAAGAACACTTCGAGCTGCGCCACCGGAAATTAAACTGCTATCAGACAACGCATTTATTCGCCCAGTTCTCGAATATGGTAACACAATTTGGTTTCCTTATACACAACAGCTTATTAACAAACTAGAAGGAGTGCAGCGAAAAGCAATTAGATTCATCTTTAACAAATACAAGAATAGCGATTCACCTACCCAACTGCTAAAACAAGCCGGTATTCCTACTCTGCGAAACCGCGCCAAACTAGCAAGACTAAAATTATTGTTCCAATTGATACACAATGCATTACGAATAAATACTTCGTTGTATATATCCCTAGCTGACACCAGACCTTCCCGCCATAAGCATTCATTAACATTTAAAGAATATGCATTTCGCACTGACTGTTTTAGATATTCGTTCTTTCCTCTTGCAATAAGAGAATGGAATAGCCTGGACCCCTTCATAACGACTAACACATCGTTGCCGAAATTTGTAACCCTTGTAGAAGAGCTGTTGCGCAATAATTAGATTATGTTAGCCGGAAATAACACCACTCACGTCATTGTATAATATGAAATCTGTATGAGCATTGTATTTGCCTATGTAATGTCACCCCTTTTTGCCAAATGAAATGTACCCTGCTTGTTTTATTTCCTACTATATGTGTATATCTGCTTCGTGTCGATTGCAAATATCATTGTTGAAATCACGTACACCTGTTTTTATCGCTATTTGTGAGTATATAATATATGCCCAACCTGTAAAAATCCCGCTGGTATTGACAGTATCTGAAATAAATAAATAAATAAAAAACAGTGGTTCACAGTCGGGACAAGATCAGCAATGTTAAAAAAATTAATTATGGGGTTTAACGTGCCACAACCACTTTCTGATTATGAGGCACGCCGTAGTGGAGGACTCCGGAAATGTCGATCCCCTGGGGTTCTTTAACGTGCACCTAAATCTAAGTACATGGGTGTTTTCGCATTTCGCCCCCATCGAAATACGGCCGCCGCGGCCTCGTGCTCAGCAGCCCAACACCATAGCCACTGAGCAATGTTCAGAGAAGTGTGCAGTTGTATCCTTCTTTAAAATGTTTGCGTGCTTTTTCATTCGGTCGTTGACGCAGCGCCCAGTTTGCCCAATGTAGCACTTGCCACAGCTGAGAGGAATCAGATAAACTACTCCAGTAAAGCAATGCACGAAATGCTTAAGGTGCTGTACTGTACACCCGTTCATAGCACCACCCGTGATTCGGGGGCAGAGACGGGCCAGCTTGTTCAGGGCGGGAAAGAGCACGTTCCATACCTGTTCGCCACCTTCTCTAAGGTTATGGCTAACCCTGTGAAGGTACGGGACCACTTGTGCCTTCTTTCGAGTGTTACGCTCGACTTCATCGCCCTCCTTATGCTTTTTGTGGCCTTTCAGCTTCCGGATCAAAGTTTCCCCCACTGACATCAACACCGAGCGAGGGAAGCCGGCTTTTAAAAGCCACTCAACTTGATTGTCAAAACTAACTTGATCCTATGATCACACGATTTTATTAAGCGCAGACCCCAGGCAGGTTGTTGCAATCCCTCGTTTTATAATTTTCTAGTGGGCGGAATCGTATGGTAACAGCTCCTTTTTTAGCGCGTGGTAAGTAGCACCAACAAACATATTTTAAACCGTCATATCTAAATCTAAGAACTGCAGCACGTTGTGAACCGAAATCTCGTGGGTAAAAGATATGTCCTGGCCGTGAAGTCTAAAAAGGCCTAAAACCGCGCTGATTTCATCATTGTCAGTTGAAGTTCGTTTAAGAGGAATAAAAAAACGTCTACATATCTAAAAACTTTTATTAGATGCGTGTTGTTAAAACAGTTGTCAAGGGTGATATCCATTTCGGAAAGAAATATTTCACATAGCAGAGGCGCTAGGCACGAACCAATACATATGCCCTTCTTTTTTAAGTATAGTTGGTCGTCAAAAAGAATAGAATACTTTTGAGATAGCTTTCCATTAAGGCCAGAAAGTTGTCAAAGCTAAGACCGATTGCGTTTTGAAATACCGGTTCATCACGTGCAATCGATGCGTGCTTTGATGCGAACAAACAATTTGCGATGCGAAATAGAGTAAAATGATTCTTCTATATCCACAGAAACGCCAAAACCAATCTTATGGTTGACCAGAAAAAAATGATGATATCGTCGGAATACTACAAAAGGATCATCGACTTTGAGTTGCTTCAGGCAATTCAACAAAAATCGGCTAACCTCGAGTTGCCAAGAAGTGCCACGTTCACTAACGATGGTCCGTAAAGTGGTATCTAGTTTGTGCGTTTTGGCACTAGAGAAAAAACACAGGGAGCGAGTCATTTGTGCTTTTCCTATGCATTTTTGCAGCTTCTTCAGGTTGTTGTCTTCGCAGAAACGAAGCAAATCTTTCCTCGCGCGTGATGTCCGGACTTTTTGGGGGGCGACGCTCTTGTGAATGGCATGACCACTTTCTTTAAATGTACCTTTAGGCAAAATAACCAAGCCGCCATCTTTGTCTGCTTGCAGCAGGCACAGCTTTTTCTGCGTGAAGTAGGTTACAATACGCTTAATTGAACGCTTTTTATCTCCACAATCGCGATTCGCAGCACTTTTGTAAAGACAATCGGCGCCCTCAAGTAAACACCTTTCACGCTGTTCCACTTTCGCTTTCGCCGCCATACTTCTATTCCCTGCAGCTAGTTCATGCGCTGTTATTTCTGGTTCCATTTGGGACCCTAATGTGGCTACCGAAGGAATATCGCAGAAAACGTGAGACGCTTGGTCCAGAGAGAACCATACGCATACTGCTCGGCATCCTACGCCGGCGAGACAAGATTTTCCGGAGAGGTTGCCCTCAAGCTAACGTATTGCAATCCGTCGAGACCCCACAGTGATGGCGGCGAGCGACAATTGTTTCTTTTTCTCGTCTGCTAGCCAGAAAGCGTCCAAAAATCTATTAGGCTAAAATCTATTCGGCCAGGGGAAAACTAACGCTCACCGAAGTGCGCCGCGCGGTGATCTGGGCAACACGTGAAAAACGCATGCGCTGTGGCTGGCTCTGGCAGCCTGCGGGCAGCAAAAACTAGAAAATTGAAGAGGCTCAATGTGTACTCACGAATAAAAGTCAAAGTAGAAAAAAATTAATAATAACGTGGTTACCTTTGCTGGTTTTAGTGCCTCGACATGGACGCTTTGGCACAGGTGAAAAATATGTTGATATTCTTTTCTGTGACATGACGGCACAAATGAACCACTACGACGCTTCGTCTCATCGGACCTTGCTGCGTGCCTTGGCAACTTGTCTGATAGTGTGTTGATTTGGCTTGTTTCGTTGTATGGTTCGACGTACTATTTTAGAAAAGTCAATGCACGTTTGGCGTCCAATGTTTAGAACATTAAACCCACAAAGTTGTGGAATGGAAAATCTAATGCGCAACTTTGGAAATGTCAATGTACCTTTCGATTCAAAACTTTGAGAACTTTATACCCATAAAGATTAGCAATTGAAATCCATGCGCTCGTAGATTCCGCGACCTCCGGGAGATGCTTCGACGAGCCCGCTCGCCATCAGAACGCCCTTGAAACTTTGTGCTCGGATGGGGCTCCTTGCGTTATGTGACTGCCGGTGCACGGGCGTTGCCGCGAAATCCAGCCCGAGTTCGCAATGTTCGCGGTGAAATGTTTTTTTCAGCATGAAAGACATAAAATCCTGAACGATTTCCGGCGCGGGGGTTGTTTTTGGTCGGCGGTGCATGACAGCACGAAAAAATTTCGGGGAGGGGGAGGCTGAAGCCCCATTGCCCCCCCCCCCTTGGCTACGCCCCTGAATTTCATATATATTATGGTATTATGCATGGCTTTCTTTCAACTCCATCTGTCGACGCAGGATGTTCACCTACAACTAAAGGAACGCGTGATAGACAACCCGAGCACGAAGCACAAGAGCGCGATCCTCAAAAGAGCGCTCCCCATGTCTCCCACTGTACTGTCCTTTACAAACTGGACAAGACACACTGCGGCCAGAAAACTCACAACTATGTCCGGCATTTCTTCGCGGACCGGACGGCCATGGTGGGACTGGCACACTTGAGAACAGAAAAGCTTATAGTCGAGCAGAAAGGAACCCCTCAGAGCTCCGTAATTTGCCCGCAGCTATTCAACCTTGCGATGAGGGGCTTGCCGCTATTCCTGAAGGAAATAAAGGCCACCAAGCATGCGTTATACGCTGCCGATATAACTATCTGGACAAAGCCGGGCCTCTTGTATATCCTCAATTCTGGAGCCAAAGCACCCCCGCGCTGGGGGCCGCCGACGATAGGGCGACGAAGACTCCCCCACCTAAAACGGCACTGCTGAGGTCGCTGTGGCAGCAGCGCCGGACATTTGACACCCCTCAAACTGCGTGCAAATTACTGGCCGGCGCGTTCTACGAACAGCAACCGGCCGAGCGGTGGCGCCTTTCAGGTTAGGGAGCGGGTTGCTCGCACGTGCGGGGTGCAAGAAAGCCTGTTTGGCACAGCGTATTGTACGAAGGCGTACGAAAGCGAGCGAGCCCGCTACGTGGACGCCGCAAAGTACAGAGGAGTGAAGGCGCACGCCGTCAGCGTGAAGAGCGGCAAAGGAGAACAGCTCGTGGCCGCATTGGTTGTCACACGGGACACAGACTCGGCCGAATAAACAGCGATCGCCCTCGGCGCAATCACAGCGAGGGGAAAGAAACAAGTAGTGGTGATAACGTACTCGCAAACTGCGTGTAGGCACTACCAACTTAGAAGGGTAAGTGCTCCAGCTTTAGACATGCTCGAAAGGACAACGGGCCTCCCGGACATGTACATAGCGTGGACTTCGGGGCACGAGTTCCTTTCCTGGCGGGAAACGCGGCAACACACGCCTCAGCCGGAGAAGAAGCATTCCGGGCTGAGCCGCCGGGTGTCCGCGCCGCAGGGCACCTGGACGAAGGTGTACCCAGACGATACACCGAAATCGTGGGGAATTACAGACTCTGCAGAAGAAGGTATCCTCCATGGCATCCAAAACAGATGAGAGCGGACGCCGTTGCATGTAGACGGCTACAGACGAACACGTTTCCGCACTGTGCATTGCTCCACGCGATGTATCCGACATGCTACGACTATGCCTGGAAGAAATGCTCAGCGCCGTGCACTCCCTACCATATGGTATGCGCACAACAACGCACTGCCCCCGATCCCCCACCTCCTTACTTCGGAGCAGTGGGTGAACCTGCTGACCGGCTCGTGCCCTGGGAATAGAGCGCGACGGGCAGCGACGGACCACGGCGTCCTGAACTTAGGACGCCGCCCACACTGGGGACGACCATCATCGTCTGCTATTTAAATAAAATAACTTTTTCTTTCTCTATTCGGGCGGATTCGCCGCAAGACATAGAGAATACAATAAGATTAGACAAAAGCTTCCACCTCGGCGTCATTCAAGAACTGCAGCAGTGCCATTACAAACTTGTCCATTACCCAAAGGTCGTTATTTCCCGGTAGGTATGGCTTCATTCCAGCCTTTCTTAAATTCTTAGTCTTATCGTCGACGTTCCCAGACACATCCAAAGCGGGTGTCGAGCTTCTGACATTGTCACAGAAGCCGTGCAGTTGGGGCACGTGGAGCACTTGGAGCACGGGCAGGTGATCAAGCTATAGTTAGGTCTGCTGCGTCGCTGAAACGTTTCCAACCATGTGCCTGTACCCACTGCACCTCAATACTAAGGTGTGAGGACTTATGGAGTCTGTGTATCTCTTGACATATTTCTACGGCTCCTGCTACTTGCTTGAGGTGTTTCATCGCACAAGGTGAGTCAGCGTAAGCTTACACTCTCCTGATGGCGAACACTGTACAAATTGTCTTGATGGCATCGTATATGGTTTTAAATTCAAGTAGTAAACGGCGTTTCTGTATCATAGGGGAGAGAAGAACGAATCGCGAGGTGAGAAAGGCCCATGAAGGCGATTCGTCCTCCCCGCGAGGAAGCTGTCGCATCTGTATACAGAATACGGCGATTCTCAGGCACAGTAGTCTAACTGGGGGTAACTCGATGGTCATGCCGGTGGAGCCTCGTAGTTTTGTTTGTGGTGACCGATGTATGGTGCCACGGGAGAAGGTCGTCTTTCGGCGTAATTTGCGAAATTTGCCACAGAAACGGGGCTGAAGTGCTACTGCCGCAGCATTGTAGCATTCATTTATTACCCTGTTTTGTTCACGTTGTGTCAGCACTGTGAAATGGTGTTAGGCTGAGTGTGCTCTTGTAGAATGGGAATGGGTGTGAAGCCAGGAAGTGCTGTGATCGCTCTCAAAGGATCTCTATTCATGACCTGTAATGTAACACAATGCTACGCAGTGAGTCTCTGGAACTGCGACTTTCTTAGCGCATTGCCATTTCTTAAAAAAAATAGATATGCTGTACCTTGCTCAATTTATGCGCATGACACGGGGTGGGGACTAAAGGAATAATTATTTCTGCGTACTTAGAGCGTTGCGACATTTCCAGACGTCTCCTCGGGCGTCGCCAAATGCTACTGTGCCTCTTTGCTAAACTTTATTTCTTTACTTTTGTTTTGAACAATTTTTGTTCCGAATGTGTGCAATTCATCATTGCTGGAACAGCCAGCCGTTTTAACTTTATTATTCTGATTATTGTTAATATTACCAAATAGAAAATCGATAGAAAGGGTTGGCTGGCGGCGGCCGTCATGAGGGGCATATTGCGCCCGAGGAGAAGTGACGGGGAAGGAAAACAAAGGAGAAAAAGTAGAGTGGTGAACTAACAAAAAAGTTAAATCTAAAGAATGGGCCCACTGCGCATTCTATCACAATTGCACGTGACAAGCGCTATGACGCAGTTATGTATTAGGCACAAAAGGAATTAAAAGCCTTGGTAATAAGTAGGCAGCAGAATCACTTTGTTCCCGTTCAAGCACACGGCAGTCGCCGATCTCGGTTTACTGCGAGTGATGTTGCGCAAAATGCTTGGATCATTAGGGCCAAACAATGAAATCTTCCTTACCTCAGTAAGGAAGCCTTCAATGCTGTGAGGCCACCTTATGTCACTCTGAAAGCTTCCTTTCTGAGGGGCCCTCAGTGAAGGCTTCCTTGATGCTTACTCACCGTAAGGTAGCTCCGAAGCTACCGCGATGCGTTCTTACGCCGCTCCTGGCCCAGAACGAGCGCTTCACCTCACTGCTTAACCACGTGACGTTTGCTTGCGCATGTGCGTTCGCGCCTGCCTGCGGAGAAGCGTGAGCACGGTACATCTTGCCAGGCATGTTCATTTCAGTCGCACATTCGGCATGTGTGTCGTTCCTAGGCGTTGGAGGACAACGGCGTGCCAGCGTTGCTGGAGCCCATCAAGTTTTGCGCTATAGTGCGGTACTTTTTTACGTACAGTAAACAAAACTTGAAGAAATCGTGCACGCGTCTCTGTGCTAGCGCTTCAATTTAAAAATTATGCGACGATATAACACATGTTTATTGAATAATGATGTTCGCGTGAAGCTTTAAAGAGATCCTCTCGAACCCAGGCATGCGGCAACCGTTCCTTACGTGGGGACGGGCGAAGGGAGCTTTCACAGTACGCTTGCTACCTCCATCGGTCCTTCGCAGTAAGGAGGCCTCATGTAAGGTTAGGAAGCGTTCGAAGGAAAGGAATGTTTCATTGTTTGGACCTTAGTGCGCTGCTCAGCTGTCGTTGCCTCCCTGAATATGTGCCCTTAAATTGAAGCGAGAGGGAAAAGGAAGGCAAGGAGATCAACTAGACTGCCGAGTTGGCTACACGATTTATGGAGAGAGTGAAAGGGAGAGAGAGAGAGAGAGAGATAAGACCGAAGTTGCGATTAATCATGTGCGGTAGACGAGGCATGGCGCATTTATGCAGTCGACTACTCTAGTATGTTGCCTTAAGGAACTGCAGAAGCGCTCTTTTGGCTTTCTCGGCAGACGACCAGGAAGGCCAGGCTCACAGGAACTCTGCTTTGGTGCACCAGAGAGCCTGGCGTTGTGAAATCAGTTTTGTGACCTACGATCTCCGCGGCAATGATCGCGCCAACTCAACCAGTCGACCATTGCATGTTCACGGGCTACGTTTTGCAAGGACGGATTTTGCTTGTGAGCATTGCTACCCTTGTCCACTAAATCTCGTTAGGGGTCATGCCCAATTGGCATGCACGTGTCTGTTGCATACTCTCGGCAACTGCTCTGGCTTACGCTCGGACTACGTCTTTCTGAAGCCGTGGGACAGCGGTCCGGAGTTTCTTCCACAAATAACTATTCTACCTGGTGATGTCTCTCATCGGGCTCGCTACTGGCACTCCCATCGGCATGTATACGGTTGTGAATAGACTAGTCACAATCTATCCTGGCAGTGTTCTGGATTGTGAGGACGTCATATGTGATTGGTGGTTTCAGACAGGGCTGAGGAGAGTTGAGACAACGGTCAGTTACACACTCTTGTAATGCCTACTTGCATCATTTACAATTGCAAAAATTACAAACGTTGGTGCTGAGATTCAACCGCACTCCCTGCCCCTCCCTACTTTTCTTAAATACACTATATTTAGGAGATGTTGGCGCCTTTAGATAGCGCCGGCTACTTTTTGCCATGAAAGAAATATATATACTATGACGCAGCAAGCTTCCAGAGCCCCCCCCCCCCCCACCCTTCATGTACGACGCAATTTCCCGATTCTTTCTGCACCGTCAACCATTCTCCATTTGCGCTATAACTGTTAGACGGCAAGCCCGTGTCTACGAAATCCCATTTGCAGAACACTGACGATTCTTCTAGCGTCGGCTGACATGTGTGAGAGTCGTCAATTGCCTGTGACTGCAACTTTATTCCTTGAACTCACACAAGTATAATGATTCATCACTTTTCCTCCCCCGACCACAGTTCCACACTGTCATCATTCTTGCACCCTTCGGCAAAGAAAGCGGATCCTCTTCCGATAAACTTATATTCTACCAAACTTTCATTCTACCTCTGTCTTCTGTTTACCCAAAAAGAGCGATATGAACATCAATTTCGTACTCCGCGAAGACAGTCGGGCGAACTCAGTCCGACAGAACCTTGATCAAAAACTATTTCATTAGGACCATAGATATTTCAACCAGCCAACGAATTTTTATTGCGAAAGACATCTTCCAGCCGTCTTTGCTACGTTTTGAGTGAATTCGACCCGTTGAACCGACATGTTCCAGCCTTCGACAGGAAACGACGGGCACGTTTGCGAGCGGCACACAAGCCGCCACAGAGTAGCGCGACTAAGACTTGGAAGCGGTGGTAACCATTCTTCCGCATTTACCTTTCGGCGCTACAAATGCCCGGCTCCGCTAATTATAACTAATAACTCCCTCGCGGTAACCGCCTGAGCCTCCGCCACCGACGCGGTGCCTTTTGCACTTTCCTTCCCCACTGCGAAGTCACCCGAGAGAAACGGACGCAGTCAATTACCGTTTTGCGGGGCGGGCGAGGCAGCTGTCAAGAAGAGACGACACCGACACTGGGTCCCTGAGGTCTTGACTGACGAGAATAAAGAAGCGATAAATGTAGGGCAGAGAGAGAAAAAAAAGAAACAATGCAGCAACCACCTTAGCAGGTGGTAGCAGCAAGTGCCTCTAGCACCCAGTCGCGCAGCAAATTCCGAGCGCGCTTTTTTCACGCTCAGAAAAACGCTTTTATGTAGACGCATTGAGGAACAGAAAGCTGTATCGGAAGTTTCTCATGTTGCTCCAGCCAGTGTAAGCTATGTAAAGCCAGGGCTAATCTTAATCACATTCTGTGGGAATGCCCACAGGCTCCCTCTGAGGGAAGAATAAAGTCTTTAGAACAATGGGAGACCTTATTACTCAGCTCCGATCCCGAGATTCCACTGAAGACCGTCCGACTGGCCGAAAACGCCGCTAGGGTCCAAGGACTCCTGGCCGTCGTCTAGGTGGGAAGGCTTAAAGCCTTCCCTACATCTGTTGGACAAATAAAGTTTTACAATCCAATCATGTTGCTCTACATATTTCTCAACAGCTGCAGCGATCGTGCTCGACAAAGATCCTCCCATCCAAACATACGTTGCTGTGGATTGTCTCAGGACGCATATCCGCCATCTTTCCCGCGTCCCTGACCATCACTTGGCGTTCTTGCCATCACAGAAACTTTTTGCAACATTTTCTGAAGTTATAATCAGCCATACAGATTGTCTTCCATTAGGATACATACCAGCAGCAAGGCATTGCCATTGTGGTGTCTCCAACAGCCTCAGTTGCGCGTAAGTATTACGGGTGTAAAGAAGAAGGCCAATCACCCAACAATAGCAGTGAAACAGATGACGCTGCTATTAATCAATGAGACACACGGGAACCGAATTCACACCTATACTGATGGTTCTGTGTCATCTACCAGCTGTTCAGGTGCCGTTGTCATTCCGACTACGAAAAGTACAATGAAATAGGACCTCAGATTGTGCAATTATACTTCACATGTTTGTACTACTGTTTGTACCTACTGCTGAAAATAAATTCAACATGCGCGTGGGGCCACAGACATAAAAAAAATTCAAAGTGTCCCAAATAACATCATCAACGGTGGCAGTGCTTGCTGCCCTGTGTGCTGCTGTCAAATATCTCCTGCAAAAGACACCTCAGAAAAGGGTCATTTCTTGCGACTAAGGCAGCACTTCAGGGTCTGCATTTTGCCCTATATGATAGGACTCATGAGCAGCTGACATGACAGAGAAGATCACCGTCAAGCTATCGCTAAAGGGCATGGAATTATATTCCAGTGGCTGCCTGGACATACCGGCATTGCTGGTGATTTCCTCGCCGATGAAGCCACCCGGTCTGCCCAGCTGGAAGCGCGACCAGTTCATCCCCTTATCCAGAACCCACACGGCAAGAAAGCTTCACATGGCGGCTAAAGCTATGACACACAAATACTGGTCTTCTCCCAACCACCCGAAGTGTCATCTTCGTAGGCTGAATCCATCCTTAAAGCTACAAGTGCATCAAAAGGTCCCCGCTCTGAGGCGACAGTGTTGTGCTGCCTCGGGCTCGGGGTGGCATTTACGAAAGCCCACTAGTTCCGCATTGGAATGGGGTATACCCCATGTGCGACTCTTGTGGAACCACAGAAACGATGGAACACATGCTATGTATCTGTCCTCAATACGACGTCGAGCGTGAAGGTCTCCGGACAGCATTGAACCAGCTGGACTCTAGACCATTAGACCTCGGTAATGAAGATCTTTGGACCATGGCCGTACGCGTCGATGGCACAGAAAGCCACTAAAGCGCTGTTGAAATACCTCAAGTCGACAGGCCTTGGCAACCATATGCAGACTCGGTGCGAACCTTCAAATGTGCGTGGAACTGTGCTGTCTCTATCTGCTGTCTCTCTCTTCATCCTGTTGCGTTTCGCCCGCGACACGTGGTTTTGCCGGCGCGACTGCGGCGGGGCGGCAGACATTTTGGCCCGATCGTCGTCGCCGCAACGCTCCCCGCCAGGTGTTTCCAGGCGCGACTGCGGCGGGGCGGCAGACATTTTGGCCCGATCGTCGTCGCCGCAACGCTCATCGCCAGGTGTTTCCAGGCGCGACTGCGGCGATGCGACAGCAGGGGCACCCTCTCCTTCCAGTCATTGTGCCCGAACCAGGCGATGCGAAAGCAGGGATCATCCTCTCATCACAGTCATTGTGCCCGACCGGCAGCGCTACGACAGTGTGCTACGACATTGTGCTACGACATTGTGCTACGACATTGTGCTACGGCAGCGCTACGACAGTGTGCGTCACCATTAGCCCATTGTACATTCACGTGCTCGTCTATTGAGGGGTTCCTTCTTGCCCTCAACTGCGAGAGTATAAAAACAGCTGCCCCCGGACGCCAAAAAGGAGGGCTCCGATTTCTTCTGTTGAGTAAAGTGCTCTCCCGTCTCTCTTCTTCGGTCAACCTGACCGCCAACTCTTTGCGATGTTAAAATAAACAAGTTGTTTTGTTGTTACCAGTCGACTCATGCTTTGCCGGGACCTTCGGATGCTTCCAGTTGTACCCCAGGCCGCCAGGCCAACGCTACCCTTGGGGCTTGCGACCCAGGTACAACCACGGGCGTCAGCGCCGAGTTCCCAACGGATCGTACCAGCGGTGGGATCCAAACATCTGGTGGCAGCGGTGGGATCGCCTCCGACTTCAAATAACTGTCTGCCAGTGGTGAGATCGCGACAACGGAGGCCAGCAGCGAAGATATGCAGTTGACTGTATGCTGAGCAGCTCAACGACGATCCGGGAGCAGTGCAACGAGCCCTGTGTGATGACTGGTTGCCTGCAGCGGAACGACTGCGCTGGACTCTTGGCTGCGAGGTTTGGTGAGTGCGGGACTTTCTTCTTCTGAGCTTTGCGAGGCTTTTGTTAGTGTTAGAAACAGAGCTGGTAATTGTGGTTGTCGTTGCTGCCGGGTTAGTTTGCGGCAAGACAATAGTAAGCAGTAGAGAAAGCAGCATTCAGAGCAGCCATGGATTTGAAGTCGTTGCGCAAACCGAAATTGTTGGAGCTTGCAAGAGAGTTGGGTCTGGATGTCTCGGACAAACTCAGAAAACCAGAACTGCTAAAGGCTATTCTTGAGTTAGAGGCTGAGGATGACGAGCTGTCGGAATGCCTTGAGACTATTGAGGAGAGGTCAAAAAGACAGGAGCGCGAACTTAAAGAGCAAAAAGAGAAACAGGAGCGCGAACTTAAAGAGCAAAAAGAGAAACAGGAGCGCGAACTTAAAGAGCAGAAAGAAAAAGAAGAGCGCGAACACGCTTTGGAAATGAAGCGTCTCGAGGTAGAGATGGAACGCGCTCGTAATGGAAGTCAGGCACACGGTGCAGGAGAACGCGTATTGTTCAAAATGACTGACCTGATGCGGCCGTTTAAGCTTGGAGAGGACATTGGTTTGTTCCTGGTTAACTTTGAGCGAACGTGCGAGAAGCAGGGGTTCTCTCGGGAAACGTGGCCACAGCGCTTGCTCACTTTGTTACCCGGCGAGGCGGCCGACGTAGTCGCTCGCTTGGATAGAGAGGAGGCAGAGGATTTCGACACAGTGAAATCGAGTCTTCTAAAAAAGTACCGGCTGTCCGCGGAGGCGTTCCGTCGGAAGTTTCGGGAAAATGAGAAAGGCAAAAGTGAGTCATATACAGAGTTTGCGTATAGGCTTATGTCAAACATGCAGGAGTGGCTCAAAGAAGAGAGAGCGTTTGGTGACCACGAGAAAGTTCTGCAGTGTTTCGGGCTAGAACAGTTTTATAGTCGGTTACCGGAGAACGTGCGATACTGGGTCTTGGATAGGCCAGACGTTTGTACGGTGGCTAAAGCCGCTGAGCTAGCCGAGGAGTTTGTGACGCGTCGGGCTCGCGGAGCTAAGGACGGTCAAAAGGGTGAATTTGGCTCCAAGTTTGAGAGGCCGAAGTTCACGCCCATGAGATTAAAGGGGGACACGCGTAGTGCGGATGCGAGCGAAAGCAGTCCGACCAAACGTAAAGAGACGGCGGCAGCCAAACGCAGAAAGCGGTTCGAGATGAGGCGAGCGCGCTTGTGTTATACGTGCCAGAAGCCGGGTCACTTTTCGGCGCAGTGTCCGGAAACAACACCAAAAGTTGTGTTTTTTTCAATAGGCAGCACTGACGAGAACATGAAGCTTCTCGAGCCTTACATGCGAGACCTCCTCGTGAACGGGAAAGAGTGCCGAGTGCTTCGCGATTCCGCAGCTACGATGGATGTAGTTCACCCGTCTTACGTAGAACCCCATATGTTCACGGGCGAGTGCGCATGGATCAAGCAAGCCGTGGAAGCTCATAGCGTGTGTCTGCCAGTAGCAAAGGTGCTTATTGAAGGACCTTTCGGAGCGCTTGAGACGGAGGCGGCAGTGTCATCTATGCTGCCACCCCAGTACCCGTACCTATTTTCAAACAGGTCCGATCACCTCCTGCGCGAGAAGGGGCTTTTGTTTGGTGAAGCTAGTGTTCAGGCCTTAACCAGATCGAAGGTTCGGGAGCTCGCTGCAAAGGCGCTAGTTGCGGGGCCGACGTTATCAAACAACGAAAAAGGGTCAGAGGCGCAGCAAGCTGATATTCAGAGCACGCCCGAACTGAATAAAATTGAGCCTGTAACGTTAAAGGCGCCAGATACTGGAGAGGAAACGCCCGACACGGGAAAGTTAGAAGAGCTATCTACTGATTTGCTCATCGCGCCTACGTCAGACGGACTTAATAGGTTGCTAAAAGTCAGCCGGTCGGCTTTGATAGCCGAGCAAAAAAAGGATGGCAGCCTGGAAAACGTGCGCTGCAATGTCAAAGAAGGTATCGCCAGGAAAACTGCGCGTTTTGTGGAAAGAGGTGGAGTCCTGTACCGGAAGTATCTAGACCGCAGAGGAGTGGAGTTCGATCAGCTGATCGTTCCTCAATGCTATCGTCAGGATCTGTTGCGCTTGACGCACGGGGGTTCGTGGTCCGGACACCTAGGAGTTAAGAAAACTAAGGACCGTCTCTTGCAAGAGTACTATTGGCCAGGGTGTTTTCGGGACGCAGACCATTTCGTGAGGACATGTGACACTTGTCAGCGGGTGGGCAAACCAGGGGACAAATCAAGGGCGCCGTTGAAATTGGTACCTATCATAACGGAGCCTTTTAGACGGCTCGTTATTGATACAGTGGGACCTCTGCCGGTAACAGCCACGGGGTACAGACACATTTTGACTGTGATCTGCCCAGCGACAAAGTTCCCTGAAGCAGTGCCGCTTAAAGAACTCAGCTCAGTTGAGATAGTTAATGCACTACTGTCCATATTTGCGCGAGTTGGTTTTCCTGCGGAAATCCAATCAGATCAGGGCACAGTGTTTACTAGCGCTTTGACGACAACTTTTCTCGAAAGGTGTGGGGTAAAGCTGCTACACAGCTCAGTGTACCACCCACAGTCGAATTCCGTTGAGAAGCTCCACTCCGTCATGAAGCGCGTGTTGAGAGCGTTGTGTTTTCAACATCGAACTGACTGGGAGCTGTGTCTGCCTGGGGTGATGTCTGCATTAAGGACCGCGTCGCATGCGGCTACGGGGTTTTCGCCAGCTGAACTGGTGTACGGTCGCTCGCTTCGGTCTCCGCTTCGCATGCTTCGAGAATCATGGGAAGGCAGGGGCGACGACCCAGTCGTGGTGGAGTACGTACTTAAGCTCCTCGAACGCTTAAGAAGGGCACAGGAGTTGTCAGGTGAAGCAATGACAACGGCCCAGCAGAGGGCCAAGGTTTATTATGATCGGACAGCCAGGGCCCGTCGTTTTGAGGTGGGCGATGAGGTCATGATATTGCGCACCTCGCTAAACAACAAACTAGACGTGCAGTGGGAGGGCCCAGCACGAATTGTTCAGAAACTGTCGGACGTTAACTACGTGGTAAGTCTGCCAGGAAAGCGGAAAGCACAGCAAGTTTACCACTGTAATCTGCTCAAACCTTATAGACAAAGGGAAGCAGTGGTGTGCATGATGGTAAACGTTCCTGAAGAGCTTCCGGTCGAGCTTCCGGGACTAGGCTCAGTGACGAACAGGGAAGACACCGGTCAAGTCATTAGTGACCTTATCAGTAAAGCACCGCTGTCGCCCGAGCAGAAAACCGAACTACACCAGCTATTACAAGAGTTTCAAGGTCTGTTCTCTGAGAGGCCTGGTAGGACTTCTGTACTTACTCATGATATAGAACTTACCTCCCCAGAGCCAGTACGATCCAAGGCGTATCGGGTGTCACCCCGCCAGAGCGATATTATGGAGGCTGAGGTAAAGAAAATGCTACAGCTCGGTGTTATTGAGGCAGGTGAGAGTGATTATACCTCCCCTTTGATTTTAGTTGAGGTACCGGGCAAGGAACCTCGTCCTTGCGTCGACTACTGCAGGCTTAATTCCATCACTAAGGATCAAATTTATCCGATCCCTAACATCGAGGAGCGCCTTGAGAAAGTTAGTAGCGCTCAGTTTATTTCCACCCTAGATCTTGTCAGGGGTTATTGGCAGGTTCCACTTACAGAAGAGGCTAGTAGGTATGCGGCGTTCATTTCACCAATGGGAACATTCCGTCCTAAAGTGTTGAGTTTTGGTTTGAAGAACGCGCCATACTGTTTTTCAAGCCTCATGGATAAAGTGTTGCGGGGACAGCAAGAATTCGCTTTACCGTATCTAGACGACGTAGCGATATTCTCCGCATCCTGGTCTGAGCATATGACACACTTGCGGGCAGTGCTAACCCGCCTGCGCGAAGCGGGCTTGACAGTCAAGGCTCCTAAGTGCCAGTTAGCACAGGCCGAGGTTGTCTACCTCGGTCACGTGATTGGTCAGGGTCGTCGCCGCCCCTCTGAAATAAAAGTGGCCGCTGTGCGAGACTTTCCGCAACCGCGCACCAAGACCGATATTCGGTCGTTCTTGGGTGTCGCCGGCTACTATCAGAGGTACATCCCTAGGTACTCTGATATCGCGGCTCCCCTGACGGATGCTCTAAGAAAAACAGAGCCTCAAACAGTCGTCTGGGACGAGACAAAGGAAAGAGCTTTTAGCGCCCTAAAGAGTGCCCTAACAAGCCAGCCTGTGCTACGATCGCCAGACTATACAACAGGGTTCATTGTTCAGTGCGATGCTAGTGAGCGAGGCATGGGCGTTGTACTGTGCCAACGGGAAAATGGAGAAGTAGAACACCCCGTCCTGTATGCTAGTCGTAAGCTGACCAGTCGTGAGCAGGCGTATAGCGCCACCGAGAAAGAGTGTGCGTGTCTCGTGTGGGCCGTTCAGAAATTGTCATGCTATCTAGCCGGCTCGAGGTTTATCATTGAGACGGATCACTGCCCTCTCCAATGGCTGCAGACCATCTCTCCCAAAAATGGCCGCCTCCTGCGCTGGAGCCTCGCTTTACAACAATATTCCTTTGAGGTGCGTTACAAAAAGGGGAGTCTCAACGGTAACGCCGATGGCTTAAGTCGAAGCCCCTAACGTAGGAATCAGCCTCAAAATTGTTTGTTACTGATGTTTTTCTTCCTGAGGCAGGATTTTTTTTAACATATTGCTTTTGTTTAGTGTTTCAAAGTGATGATATGCTTTCTAGTGCAATTTTTCAATTTGTGGACGCGTTCTGAGTGATGCTAGACTACTGTAAGGAACTAGGCAGTGGTATAAAAAGGGGAAAGAGCCTGGCAGGGCTTAGTGAGGGTTGTGCCGTGCTTGCTGACTGAGCGGTTGAGTTTCAGCGTAGTTCTAACGCTTGCCGGGAACGAGAACAAAAATGTGAACTCTCCCGAAGTCACTTTGCAGTGTCCCGTGCGAACCTGAACGAGAGAACGAGGCCTTCTCTGTGCGCTGCGCTCAAGAAACGTCGAGGGACGCCCGACTTCGGTTATGAGCATCATCGAGCGACATCCCTCCGGACAGCGGATGCAGTCCCCTGTCCATCGGGATCTCCTTTCCCCGGCGGGGCGGTCTGTTGCGTTTCGCCCGCGACACGTGGTTTTGCCGGCGCGACTGCGGCGGGGCGGCAGACATTTTGGCCCGATCGTCGTCGCCGCAACGCTCCCCGCCAGGTGTTTCCAGGCGCGACTGCGGCGGGGCGGCAGACATTTTGGCCCGATCGTCGTCGCCGCAACGCTCATCGCCAGGTGTTTCCAGGCGCGACTGCGGCGATGCGACAGCAGGGGCACCCTCTCCTTCCAGTCATTGTGCCCGAACCAGGCGATGCGAAAGCAGGGATCATCCTCTCATTACAGTCATTGTGCCCGACCGGCAGCGCTACGACAGTGTGCTACGACATTGTGCTACGACATTGTGCTACGACATTGTGCTACGGCAGCGCTACGACAGTGTGCGTCACCATTAGCCCATTGTACATTCACGTGCTCGTCTATTGAGGGGTTCCTTCTTGCCCTCAACTGCGAGAGTATAAAAACAGCTGCCCCCGGACGCCAAAAATGAGGGCTCCGATTTCTTCTGTTGAGTAAAGTGCTCTCCCGTCTCTCTTCTTCGGTCAACCTGACCGCCAACTCTTTGCGATGTTAAAATAAACAAGTTGTTTTGTTGTTACCAGTCGACTCATGCTTTGCCGGGACCTTCGGATGCTTGCAGTTGTACCCCAGGCCGCCAGGCCAACGCTACCCTTGGGGCTTGCGACCCAGGTACAACCACGGGCGTCAGCGCCGAGTTCCCAACGGATCGTACCAGCGGTGGGATCCAAACAATCCCCATACCGCTTCCTCCAGTGCAGAGTAGCAAACCGCACGTACATCTGGTTAACCTCCCTACCTTTCCTGTCTTCTATTTCTCTCTCTCTACAATTTTCTCAATGGCGCTTTTCATCTAATTATAATATTTGTGAATTTTATCTATTAACTAAGAGTAATTATGTAATTAGGCAGAATGCAAAAAATTATCTGAGTAGCTTAAGCGACGGCAAATGACATTACTTTGGTTCTGTCCAGCTACGTGGCATTTGCATATCTTTAAATCTTGGTACACGATAGTTGGAACACACTGTATACAAACATAGACAGGTAGATACGTGCATACGTAGCCTCCTAAAAGTGCTTTAGGTACCCTAAGAATGCTAACAGACTAAAGAAGTTCCAGATGGAAGCGCATTATTGTATATTATCTAAATAGCTATCGCGTTAATTTAATTTACTGGACATTTACCGGCTGAAAGAAATGACACGCAGGGATTTCGATTTCACCTAATTATCGTGCTGCACGTAAAGGTAGTTTGATTTTCCAAACCGCTCAATGAAATACGCATGGCCCAGAGAACACCCTCACAATGAGGTCGAGATTCGCGATGGGCGCCGCAGGGCGTCCAAGGCGAGGAAAGGAGGACCTGTGTAAGCTGTCAGAGCGTCACCCTCTAGCGCCAGAGTCAGGATCCCAGATTTCGAGTCAGGGTTAACCACGCGGCCGCAGGGTACGGGGCGAATTTGGCGCTGCCAGTGAGCGGGCTGCCGTCATCGATTTGAGCGTGCGGACCTCCTCTCCATGGCTGCCCATTGTCTGCCCTCTAGAGGCAAACGCCATGGCTCTAGATTCATCTCTGCCGAAAAAAATAGAAAGAAAAACGGCACAACGCCTAAGTTAGCTGAAGAGTGCTCCACGGAAGTTGCTCCACTATTGACAGCTTTTAGGCTACTGCTGTAGAATTTGTTAGGCAGCCCGACGACGAACATGTCCATCAAGTACCGCCTCGCGAGTAAACAGTTATGCTCAATTATTTTAATTTATAAAGGGGGCGCATTTTCAATCAGTTTCGCGGGCTGTTTTACAAGCGCCGGAAATTCGGCCCGTAATATTGTTGTCAACGGGCATGCGAGGCAGCGTAGAGACGTCCTCGGTGTCCCGCGTGCCTGCATGGCTTGCGCTATGTCCTCCAACTTCTGTGTGTGCCCTACAGACCTGCTCGTCTGTGTGACAGCCAGCCAGACTTGTGCTCCACAAAACCAAGGTCATTTCTTTCTCCCTTTTCCAGTTGTTGTGCAGCGTTCAAGCCTAAATCTTTAAAATGCCGCACTTTAGCGCTTCGTCCTAAGCCACCTTTTAAAGTACAATTTCTTTATAGCCAAAATGACTCACAAACTGCAAACACTAATGTCGAGCGGACACTGAAGGAGCCCTAAGTTTTCTCATATATTGGACTGTATACTTCAGAAAATCTTTACACGTGAACGAGACACAATTAACTGTACTGACATTTCAACAACCTGCTAAAGTGACCGACTATTTTTTTATGTGAAACTGCTCGAGCTTGCGTGCTTTCCCAAATGAGATAACTTGTAATGCCATTTTATAACTTGGAATGTGGCACATCTTCAATAGAGCCTCTGGTTGAATCAATGATTAACCTGTATTGTGCAATCGTACAGTGAGTAGCTGCGCCTCCAAGGCAAAGTCCTGTGGTCCGGGGGCCCATAGATGGCTGCCACCGCCTCGGCACTGTGCATCAGCCACTCCTCCCAGGAAAGAGGGGTTGCAATTTTGGAGCAGGTTGGGAAATGTTAATATGGCAGCACTGCTAGATCATCTACAGAGGGACGGAACAGCCACCGCATGAGTGGTGGTGAGCTGGAGACAAGTGTCAAAAATTGGTGTCGTGAAAGTATTCGCTTTCATTTGTGGCCAGGGAGTGACACCGTACAGGATAGTGCTGGCGAAGCGTAGCTCGGCAAGTCGACATGTGTACAAAGAACATTGTGGCGGATGGTGAGAGAGTCACGTCAGGAAGCCCTGTGTGAGGGTTGTTTGGGCGGAGCACGAGCGCGCTCTTTGCCAGGATTCCCTTGCATGCCGAGGCACGCAGAGAAACTGGCGTGTTTGGGAAATGGAGGGAAGGAAGGTTCCGAGTAGGGGTGTGGTGGTTGGACTGAAAGTGTTGAAACGGAAGCGCCAATCAGGCACCTTGGAGCCAGCCAGAATGGGAGCTGCGGTAGAAGGAGATGGAGGTAGGACGACAAAAGGGTTCTCCTAGCAACCGCACTCTTGCACAGGGGGACAGAAAATGAAATGTGTTTCGAGGCTGCTTGGATAGACTTGAGATCAGAGTGAACTAACTCCGTAAGAGCATGCGTTCATAGACCGGGTATGGTATCCGGGAAGGAGGCACGAACGGCGCTGCAGCCCTAGGCTTAACCCCGTCGGAGGTGGCTCAAGCGATGGTCGCGATGGTACGGCAGGCGGGTATGGAGTGCATGCAGTGAGCGAGCTGTGTCTGCTAGCACTTCATGCGCGTGCGCACTCCACATTGCGAATGAAAAGCGCCCTGCTCCGGTTTCGCTGATGACAACTGCGTCCTTCTGTAATGCACGCGCCCGTATTGAGCAACATTTTCGCCAAATTGTGTGTGTGTTGCAGTCTGTCAAGTCCACTGCTTGCATAATTAGAAAATACACTGAACAAATGAACCCCTTTTAGGTGAGAACTGCCGGATAGTCCAGCCACACAGGAGCCAATGAAAGCGCTGGGGAATTGCAACGTTTCAATTCCAGGACATGGTCATACTTGGTATTTCATTTTATTTATTTACAGAATATTGCAGGCCCGAAAGAGGGCTCAAGCAGGAGGGGCAAAAGTCGATAAAGGTATATCCAAGCAACGCCGTACAAATATTAGCTTATAACAAGATCATACACCTAGCAACAAAGAGGAGTAACAATTGTAGAAGCAGAAAAAGGCACGAACCGTACAAATATTAGCAAATAACAACATCAAGTGCAGGGCAATAAAGCGTAGCAACAGAGTGATATATAAAGTTGTTTACGCACTTGAAACAACCAAATTGTCAAAAGCATGTCACACACGCAGATATACACACCAAAAAAGAAGAAAAAAACATTTTACTAGACCGTTACTGCAGCCAACAAGACACAGGATAACCGAGCACAAGAAAAGAGATAAGTGTAGGTATAAATTTGCATTACATTAATGCTAGTGATGTTAAAGACTTATATGTTCTAAAGAATCAGCATTAGATAACTGAAAAAGGTAGGTTGTTCCGATCTGTTATGGTGCGTGGAAAGAAAAAAATATTTGAAAAGGTTAGTTCGGGTGTTATAAGGTGTTAAAGAGTCAGCATGACGATGCCGTGCTCGACGTGCTGTTAGTGGTTTTAAGTAAGGATCTGGGTTTATAGACAAGAGATTATTGTCGAGCAAAAACAGAAATTTTAGTCTATTTTTCTTCGTAATTGTAGAGTCTGAATGTTATGCTGCGTCATTAGACAAGAGGGAGAGTCACTTGTACGATATTTAGATTAAATGAACCTGACAGCTTTACGCTGTATCATTTCAAGAGTATTGATGTTAGTTTTTGTATAGGGATCCCAGACAATGCTGGCGTGCTCGAGTTTAGGTCGAATTAGATGTGTATAAGCCGTTAACCTAGTTCTAGGAGGTGTATTTTTTAGCTTATGCACAAAGTTTCCTGAACGAAGAGTTACATATGTTAGAGATGTGAGTACTCCAGCAGAGGTTGTTGGCTATTGTTATTCCGAAGTACTTGTACTCGCTGACTTCCGCAAGCCGTTCGGAACCTAGTTTGAGGACAAACGACAGTTTATTAATTTTCTTTTTGGTTCTTGACATGTACACCGTTTTACTGGTATTTAATTCCATTCTCCATTGACTACACCACGAAAGAATGCTTTGGAGATTAGAGTTGAGTACTAACTGATCTTCATGGCAGTTTATTTCATTATACAGTGCACAATCGTCCGCTAATAATCGAATTTGAACCGGGGATTTAATTTCATTTGTAATGTCATTAATGTATATCAAGAATAGTAAAGGACCGAGTATGCTGCAATGGGGCCCTCCAGATGATACTGGTAGTTCGTTGTATGAGTGATCATTAATTTAAACAAACGGCATGCGGGTTAGTCAGATAAGCAGCCACCCAATTCACTAAGTAGGTTGGAAGGTTAATTGATTGTCGTTTATTAATAAGTTTGCTATGTGATACGAGATTGAACGCCTTTCTAAAATCTAAAAATATTGCATCAATTTGACCACTCCAATCAAGAACACTAGCAAAATTGTGGATAACTGTTGTTAATTGTGTTACAGTAGAAAAACCCCTGCGAAAACCGTGTTGGCAAGAAGAAAATATGTTGTTATCCTCTACAAAATTATTAATTTCCCTAGCTATGATATGTTCAAGTAGTTTGCAACATGACGAAATTAGTGATAACGGATGATAACTTGTTACTAATGTGGCGTCGCCTTTCTTTCAGTACAGGTACACCACGCGCGAAGAGCCAATCCCTAGTGTTTGGGATCCGACTGCTGGTACGATCTGTTGGGAACTCGGCGCTGACGCCCGTGGTTGTACCTGGGTCGCAAGCCCCAAGGGTAGCGTTGGCCTGGCGGCCTGGGGTACAACTGGAAGCATCCGAAGGTCCCGGCAAAGCATGAGTCGACTGGTAACAACGAAACAACTTGTTTATTTTAACATCGCAAAGAGTTGGCGGTCAGGTTTGACCGAAGTAGAGAGACGGGAGAGCACTTCACTCAACAGAAGAAATCGGAGCCCTCTTTTTTGGCGTCCGGGGGCAGCTGTTTTTATACTCTCGCAGTTGAGGGCAAGAAGGAACCCCTCAAAAGACGAGCACGTGAATGTACAATGGGCTAATGGTGACGCACACTGTCGTAGCGATGCCGTAGCACCATGTCGAGCACGATCTCGTAGCACCCTGTCGTGGCGCTGCCGGTCGGACACAATGACTGTAATGAGAGGATGGTCCCTGCTTTGGCATCGCCTGTTTCGGGCACAATGACTGGAACGAGATCCCTGCTTTGGCATCGCCTGTTTCGGGCACAATGACTGGAATGCGAGGATGATCCCTAGGCGGTCGCATCGCCGCAGTCGCGCCTGGAAACACCTGGCGATGAGTGTTGCGGCGACGACGATCGGGCCAAAATGTCTGCCGCCCCGCCGCAGTCGCGCCGGCAAAACCACGTGTCGCAGGCGAAACGCAACAGACCGCCCCGCCGGGGGAAGGAGATCCCGATGGACAGGGGACTGCATCCGCTGTCCGGAGGGATGTCGCTCGATGATGCTCATAACCGAAGTCGGGCGTCCCTCGACGTTTCTTGAGCGCAGCGCACAGAGAAGGCCTCGTTCTCTTGTTCAGGTTCGCACGGGACACTGCAAAGTGACTTCGGGAGAGTTCACATTTTTGTTCTCGTTCCCGGCAAGCGTTAGAACTACGCTGAAACTCAACCGCTCAGTCAGCAAGCACGGCACAACCCTCACTAAGCCCTGCCAGGCTCTTTCCCCTTTTTATACCACTGCCTAGTTCCTTACAGTAGTCTAGCATCACTCAGAACGCGTCCACAAATTGAAAAATTGCACTAGAAAGCATATCATCACTTTGAAACACTAAACAAAAGCAATATGTTAAAAAAAAAAAATCCTGCCTCAGGAAGAAAAACATCAGTAACCAACAATTTTGAGGCTGATTCCTACGTTAGGGGCTTCGACTTAAGCCATCGGCGTTACCGTTGAGACTCCCCTTTTTGTAACGCACCTCAAAGGAATATTGTTGTAAAGCGAGGCTCCAGCGCAGGAGGCGGCCATTTTTGGGAGAGATGGTCTGCAGCCATTGGAGAGGGCAGTGATCCGTCTCAATGATAAACCTCGAGCCGGCTAGATAGCATGACAATTTCTGAACGGCCCACACGAGACACGCACACTCTTTCTCGGTGGCGCTATACGCCTGCTCACGACTGGTCAGCTTACGACTAGCATACAGGACGGGGTGTTCTACTTCTCCATTTTCCCGTTGGCACAGTACAACGCCCATGCCTCGCTCACTAGCATCGCACTGAACAATGAACCCTTTTGTATAGTCTGGCGATCGTAGCACAGGCTGGCTTGTTAGGGCACTCTTTAGGGCGCTAAAAGCTCTTTCCTTTGTCTCGTCCCAGACGACTGTTTGAGGCTCTGTCTTTCTTAGAGCATCCGTCAGGGGAGCCGCGATATCAGAGTACCTAGGGATGTACCTCTGATAGTAGCCGGCGACACCCAAGAACGACCGAACATCGGTCTTGGTGCGCGGTTGCGGAAAGTCTCGCACAGCGGCCACTTTTATTTCAGAGGGGCGGCGACGACCCTGACCAATCACGTGACCGAGGTAGACAACCTCGGCCTGTGCTATCTGGCACTTAGGAGCCTTGACTGTCAAGCCCGCTTCGCGCAGGCGCGTTAGCACTGCCCGCAAGTGTGCCATATGCTCAGACCAGGATGCGGAGAATATCGCTACGTCGTCTAGATACGGTAAAGCGAATTCTTGCTGTCCCCGCAACACTTTATCCATGAGACTTGAAAAACAGTATGGCGCGTTCTTCAAACCAAAACTCAACACTTTAGGACGGAATGTTCCCATTGGTGAAATGAACGCCGCATACCTACTAGCCTCTTCTGTAAGTGGAACCTGCCAATAACCCCTGACAAGATCTAGGGTGGAAATAAACTGAGCGCTACTAACTTTCTCAAGGCGCTCCTCGATGTTAGGGATCGGATAAATTTGATCCTTAGTGATGGAATTAAGCCTGCGGTAGTCGACGCAAGGACGAGGTTCCTTGCCCGGTACCTCAACTAAAATCAAAGGGGAGGTATAATCACTCTCACCTGCCTCAATAACACCGAGCTGTAGCATTTTCTTTACCTCAGCCTCCATAATATCGCTCTGGCGGGGTGACACCCGATACGCCTTGGATCGTACTGGCTCTGTGGAGGTAAGTTCTATATCATGAGTAAGTACAGAAGTCCTACCAGGCCTCTCAGAGAACAGACCTTGAAACTCTTGTAATAGCTGGTGTAGTTCGGTTTTCTGCTCGGGCGACAGCGGTGCTTTACTGATAAGGTCACTAATGACTTGACCGGTGTCTTCCCTGTTCGTCACTGAGCCTAGTCCCGGAAGCTCGACTGGAAGCTCTTCAGGAACGTTTATCATCATGCACACCACTGCTTCCCGTTGTCTATAAGGTTTGAGCAGATTACAGTGGTAAACTTGCTGTGCTTTCCGCTTTCCTGGCAGACTTACCACGTAGTTAACGTCCGACAGTTTCTGAACAATTCGTGCTGGGCCCTCCCACTGCACGTCTAGTTTGTTGTTTAGCGATGTGCGCAATATCATGACCTCATCGCCAACCTCAAAACGACGGGCCCTGGCTGTCCGATCATAATAAACCTTGGCCCTCTGCTGGGCCTTTGTCATTGCTTCACCTGACAACTCCTGTGCCCTTCTTAAGCGTTCGAGGAGCTTAAGTACGTACTCCACCACGACTGGGTCGTCGCCCCTACCTTCCCATGATTCTCGAAGCATGCGAAGCGGAGATCGAAGCGAGCGACCGTACACCAGTTCAGCTGGCGAAAACCCCGTAGCCGCATGCGGCGCGGTCCTTAAAGCAAACATCACCCCAGGCAGACACAGCTTCCAGTCAGTTCGATGTTCAAAACACAACGCTCTCAACACGCGCTTCATGACGGAGTGGAGCTTCTCAACGGAATTCGACTGTGGGTGGTACACTGAGCTGTGTAGCAGCTTTACCCCACACCTTTCGAGAAAAGTTGTCGTCAAAGCGCTAGTAAACACTGTGCCCTGATCTGATTGGATTTCCGCAGGAAAACCAACTCGCGCAAATATGGACAGTAGTGCATTAACTATCTCAACTGAGCTGAGTTCTTTAAGCGGCACTGCTTCAGGGAACTTTGTCGCTGGGCAGATCACAGTCAAAATGTGTCTGTACCCCGTGGCTGTTACCGGCAGAGGTCCCACAGTATCAATAACGAGCCGTCTAAAAGGCTCCGTAATGATAGGTACCAATTTCAACGGCGCCCTCGATTTGTCCCCTGGTTTGCCCACCCGCTGACAAGTGTCACATGTCCTCACGAAATGGTCTGCGTCCCGAAAACACCCTGGCCAATAGTACTCTTGCAAGAGACGGTCCTTAGTTTTCTTAACTCCAAGGTGTCCGGACCACGAACCCCCGTGTGACAAGCGCAACAGATCCTGACGATAGCATTGAGGCACGACCAGCTGATCGAACTCCACTCCTCTGCGGTCTAGATACTTCCGGTACAGGACTCCACCTCTTTCCACAAAACGCGCAGTTTTCCTGGCGATACCTTCTTTGACATTGCAGCGTATGTTTTCCAGGCTGCCATCCTTTTTTTGCTCGGCTATCAAAGCCGACCGGCTGACTTTTAGCAACCTATCAAGTCCGTCTGACGTAGGCGCGATGAGCAAATCAGTAGATAGCTCTTCTAACTTTCCCGCGTCGGGCATTTCCTCTCCAGTATCTGGCGCCTTTAACGTTACAGACTCAAGTTTATTCAGTTCGGGCGTGCTCTGAATATCAGCTTGCTGCGCCTCTGACCCTTTTTCGTTGTTTGATAACGTCGGCCCCGCAACTACCGCCTTTGCAGCGAGCTCCCGAACCTTCGATCTGGTTAAGGCCTGAACACTAGCTTCACCAAACAAAAGCCCCTTCTCGCGCAGGAGGTGATCGGACCTGTTTGAAAATAAGTACGGGTACTGGGGTGGCAGCATAGATGACACTGCCGCCTCTGTCTCAAGCGCTCCGAAAGGTCCTTCAATAAGCACCTTTGCTACGGGCAGACACACGCTATGAGCTTCCACGGCTTGCTTGATCCACGCGCACTCGCCCGTGAACATATGGGGTTCTACGTAAGACGGGTGAACTACATCCATCGTAGCTGCGGAATCGCGAAGCACTCGGCACTCTTTCCCGTTCACGAGGAGGTCTCGCATGTAAGGCTCGAGAAGCTTCATGTTCTCGTCAGTGCTGCCTATTGAAAAAAACACAACTTTTGGTGTTGTTTCCGGACACTGCGCCGAAAAGTGACCCGGCTTCTGGCACGTATAACAAACGCCCGCTCGCCTCATCTCGAACCGCTTTCTGCGTTCGGCTTCGGCTGCCGCCGTCTCCTTAGGTTCGGTCGCACTGCTTCCACTCGCATCCGCACTACGCGTGTTCCCCTTTGCTCTCATGGGTGTGAACTTCGGCCTCTCGAACTTCGAGCCAAATTCACCCTTTTGACCGTCCTTAGCTCCGCGAGCTCGACGCGTCACAAACTCCTCGGCTAGCTCAGCGGCTCTAGCCACCGTACTCACGTCTGGCCTATCCAAGACCCAGTATCGCACGTTCTCCGGTAACCGACTATAAAACTGTTCTAGCCCGAAACACTGCAGAACTTTATCGTGGTCACCAAACGCTTTCTCTTCTTTGAGCCACTCCTGCATGTTCGACATAAGCCTATACGCAAACTCTGTATATGACTCACTTTTGCCTTTCTCATTTTCCCGAAACTTCCGACGGAACGCCTCCGCAGACAGCCGGTACTTTTTTAGAAGACTCGATTTTACTTTGTCGAAATCCTCTGCTTCCTCTCTATCCAAGCGAGCGACTACGTCGGCCGCCTCGCCGGGTAACAAAGTGAGCAAGCGCTGTGGCCACGTTTCCCGAGAGAACCCCTGCTTCTCGCACGTTCGCTCAAAGTTAACCAGGAACAAACCAATGTCCTCTCCAAGCTTAAACGGCCGCATCAGGTCAGTCATTTTGAACAATACGCGTTCTCCTGCACCGTGTGCCTGACTTCCATTACGAGCGCGTTCCATTTCTACCTCAAGACGCTTCATTTCCAAAGCGTGTTGACGGTCACGCTCTTGTTGCTCTCGCTCTTTCTGTTCTTTACGTTCACGCTCTTCTTTTTCTTTTGCAGTCTCCCTCTCTTCAATAGTCTCAAGGCATTCCGACAGCTCGTCATCCTCAGCCTCTAACTCAAGAATAGCCTTTAGCAGTTCTGGTTTTCTGAGTTTGTCTGAGACATCCAGACCCAACTCTCTTGCAAGCTCCAACAATTTCGGTTTGCGCAACGACTTCAAATCCATGGCTGCTCTGAATGCTGCTTTCTCTACTGCTTACTATTGTCTTGCCGCAAACTAACCCGGCAGCAACGACAACCACAATTACCAGCTCTGTTTCTGACACTAACAAAAAGCCTGGCAAAGCTCAGAAGAAGAAAGTCCCGCACTCACCAAACCTCGCAGGCAGGAATTCCGCGCAGTCGTTCCGCTGCAGGCAACCAGTCGTCACACAGGGCTCGTTGCACTGCTCCCGGATCGTCGATGAGCTGCTCAGCCTACAGTCAACTGCATCTCTTCGCTGCTGGCCTCCGTTGTCGCGATCTCACCGCTGGCAGACAGTTGTTTGAAGTCGGAGGCGATCTCACCGCTGCCAACCAGATGTTTGGGATCCGACTGCTGGTACGATCTGTTGGGAACTCGGCGCTGACGCCCGTGGTTGTACCTGGGTCGCAAGCCCCAAGGGTAGCGTTGGCCTGGCGGCCTGGGGTACAACTGGAAGCATCCGAAGGTCCCGGCAAAGCATGAGTCGACTGGTAACAACGAAACAACTTGTTTATTTTAACATCGCAAAGAGTTGGCGGTCAGGTTTGACCGAAGTAGAGAGACGGGAGAGCACTTCACTCAACAGAAGAAATCGGAGCCCTCTTTTTTGGCGTCCGGGGGCAGCTGTTTTTATACTCTCGCAGTTGAGGGCAAGAAGGAACCCCTCAAAAGACGAGCACGTGAATGTACAATGGGCTAATGGTGACGCACACTGTCGTAGCGATGCCGTAGCACCATGTCGAGCACGATCTCGTAGCACCCTGTCGTGGCGCTGCCGGTCGGACACAATGACTGTAATGAGAGGATGGTCCCTGCTTTGGCATCGCCTGTTTCGGGCACAATGACTGGAACGAGATCCCTGCTTTGGCATCGCCTGTTTCGGGCACAATGACTGGAATGCGAGGATGATCCCTAGGCGGTCGCATCGCCGCAGTCGCGCCTGGAAACACCTGGCGATGAGTGTTGCGGCGACGACGATCGGGCCAAAATGTCTGCCGCCCCGCCGCAGTCGCGCCGGCAAAACCACGTGTCGCAGGCGAAACGCAACACTAGGCAGGGTAGCTGAAGACAAGGACACGTGAAATACAGTAACTATAAAAGGTGCTAATGCTTCGGAATACAACCTCAAAACACGTTGGGCATGTAATCTGGACCTGGGGAGCGTTTAGTTTTAAGGTTCAGTAGCATTGAAAGAACACCTGGTAATTACGCAATTTCAGCTGCAGAGTTGCATGGCGTACACTTCTGAAGTGTAGTAGTATCATAGTGTGAAAAAAGCTCTGTGGAAGTATTGATTAAAATATTGCGCAATACTGTGCCTTTCATTGATTATAAGCCCCTATTGTACAATATGACTAATTGCCTTGTTCTCTTTTCTTAGAAAGGCCCAAAATTTTTTCGGTGTGAAGCGAATAAAATTTGGCAGTGTAGGCTGGAATTACCGACGCTTAGCATGTCCCAACTTTTGGTTTAAGTTATTCTGGATTTCCTGGATTGTGTGACGTGAACCACATCGCCGTCTTAAGCGCTTGACTCTTCTTTTAAGGTTCAAGATTTCTCTTGTTATCCAGGGAGTAACTTTAGGTGTTCGTTTAGTTCTGCTCGGAATAAAATTGTTGAGGCAGTGATGAACAATTTTTTTAGATGTGTCCCAAAGTACAGTAATATCATGCCCTCGGAAATTCTCAAGGCATATTTCGAGGTAATCTAGAACGCTTTCATCATTGGCTCGAGAGAAGTCTTTAATAGTAATTGTCTTGTTTTTACTGGCGTGGCACGAGTTCAACGAGCATGGGAAATACAGGAGTTCATGGTCAGAAATGCCAGGTTCAACGGAGACAAAAAAATCTTTCATGGATTTACTTACAAAAACAAGATCAAGGACCGTTGCCGACGTGTCATGAACGCATGTCGGATGTTTGATAACCTGTAGCAAGTTATGACAAAGAATAATATTGCGTAGGTAGTTCACGTGTAAATTAGACTCGGTGAAGGAAGATACATTCTCCCAATCAATCTGTGGAAGATTAAAATGGCCTATAAGCAGCACGTTATCACTTGTAAACGATGCAATATGTTCACAAAGATCGCCAAGGAATTGCACAGGTGAGTCGCGGGCTCCATAAACGGTAAACAGGAAAAAGGTTCTACACCAGCAAGAAAGTTTTCAATGTAACAGCTTCTAGGTTACTGGCTTGACGTAAAAGAACAGCAGTTATATTTTTGTTTACCAAAATTGCTACCCCGCCACCCCTCGATGACCTATCACGACGATAGGCCTGATAAGACGGGGGAAGAAGAACTGTGTCATCAATAGGGTCATGCAGCCACGTTTCGGGTAACACAATTACATGGGGATTGTAACTCAAGATAACCGATTCAAGTGTCTCAGTTTTGTTAACAATGCTGCGAGCATTAATGTTTAGAACCCGTAATTATTTGACTGGAACCGCAGTGCGTCAGTCATTCTTTGGAGTACCTTGATTACCATGAATTAGCGGTCTCGAGTTTGTTTGTTCATCCCACTCGCAAGCTGTCTTTAATTAAGCTTTCTTTATTCCCTGCTGCTTCTCAATTTTTGCGCTGTTCCATAGAAGTCGTCGCTTACTCAGAGTTCTTCGCGAATAGTCATTCTGTACCGATAGTCTGGTGCCTTTTAATTTGTAAGCGTTTTTCAACACAAGGTGCTTTTCATTAAACTCCTGGAAATAAATTATGACTGGTCTTCGTCTGCCCCGCCTTCCAGTGCGATGAATTGTACCAATGAATTTTCATTGAATACCATGCTTTGCAGCGAAAATTTCATCGAGAAATTTATTTTTTAGGGCCGATTCTGTCTCATCCGGGCCTTCAGGAATACCGAAGACCACCATGTTTGAGCGCCTACTCCTATCATTTAGGTCAGTTAATTTTGCTTCCAAAGACTTTACTGCTCGTGCAAGCTTCGCGTGTCGATGACACGCGAAGCTTTTTTTTTCCAACTCGGCAAACCAGGTTCCAAGATCAGCCACAAGCTTTTCTATGCTAGTATGTTGTTTCCTAAGTGCTGTTACATCCGTTACCAGTTTATTTTGACCTGCCAATAGTTCCTTGAGCATGGATTTAATGGAAGAGTTACTGTCACCAGAGGGGCCGGGATTTAACTCAGTATCTCCGTACAGTATGAGCAAGCACACATAACACACACTTTTGCCAATAGAGATGATAATATTTGGGGTTTTACGTGCCAAAACCACTTTCTGATTATGAGGCACGCCGTAGTGGAGGACTCCGGAAATTTTGACCACCTGGGGTTCTTTAACGTGCACCTAAATCTAAGCACACGGGTGTTTTCGCATTTCGCCAATAGAGATGCACTGTTGGGGCACGGCAAGACCACGATAATCACTCTTCATTTTGTTACAGTAATCACTAACCTGCATGAAGCAGAAGAATGGCTTATAAATCCACATGATTGTTGATGGACCGCCGTACCCACTGGAATTGCGCAGCTGGGGTCGATGCTTTTTAAGGCAGCGCGCCGAAGTCACGTGACGACCAGGTGGCTCCTCTGATAGAGTTCTTGAGACAGCGAAGGGACGTCGCCACGAAGGCTGTGATGCGGCACCAGGGGCACCGGTGAAGCAGTTGTGATCCGGGGGCACACCTGACAGCTCGACAGATCCGGCTTGTGCAGTCCCGCGCTAGCTGCATGCAGTTGCAGAATTGATGCGGTGAAACCAATATTGTACACCTGCATGAAGCAGAAGAATGGCTTATAGATCTACATGCTAGTTGATTGTCCGCGGTGCCCACTGGAATTGCGCAGCTGGGGTCGATGCTTTTTAAGGCAGCGAGCCGAAGTCACGTGACGACCATGTGGCTCCTCTGATAGAGTATCTTAAGACAGCGAAGGGGCGTCGCCACGAAGGCTGTGATGCGGCACCAGGGGCACCGGTGAAGCAGTTGTGATCCGGGGGCACACCTGACAGCTCGACAGATCCGGCTTGTGCAGTCCCGCGCTAGCTGCATGCAGTTGCAGAATTGATGCGGTGAAACCAATATTGTACACCTGCATGAAGCAGAAGAATGGCTTATAGATCTACATGCTCGTTGATTGTCCGCGGTGCCCACTGGAATTGCGCAGCTGGGGTCGATGCTTTTTAAGGCAGCGAGCCGAAGTCACGTGACGACCATGTGGCTCCTCTGATAGAGTATCTTAAAACAGCGAAGGGGCGTCGCCACGAAGGCTGTGATGCGGCACCAGGGGCACCGATGAAGCAGTTGTGATCCGGGGGCGCACCTGACAGCTCGACAGATACGGCTTGTGCAGTCCCGCGCTGTCTGTATGCAGTTGCGGAATTGATGCGGCGAGATCAATATTGTACGCCTGCATGAAGCAGAAGAATGGCTTATAAATCCACATGCTTGTTTATGGTCCGCCGTGCCCACTGAGTTCACATTTGAATTTGGCTTTATTATGCTTGGGAAAGAACTCTCAAGGAACTAAAGGGTGCGTACGCACATAACAGTGAGTATGAATTTCTGGACGCTTTATTCCGTAATATTGCAGATTCCCATACGCGGCTGCTATTGGCTAAAAGCTGACATCAATCAAGAAGGGTGTTTGGATCAGTCCCGCTGTTCCCACTGTTGCTGTGCATATTTAACGATGCACTTTAATAAACAGGCTAAAGTAAGCGAAAATCTGTCTTCGAATTTCGATGATAATTACGGACTTCCGGAAGAAGCCGACTATCGTCTGCTCACGCTCGGCCGCGGCCGCTCGCGTAGCAATTACACTCTGGCCATCCTGCTTATCGGTGTCGTAGCCGTCGGGTCACGCTAATTTTGACTAGTTTTGAACGCTCAAGTAGCCTCGAAACACGCGAAACTTTAGGCCTGACCACTAGCACGCTTCACAGCGAGCGCTCCCTCCTGGCCGCTCTTGGTTGGACGCCTGGGCAGACTTAATGAGAGCGCTTCAGAATGCGCAAGTTCGGTGTGGCGACTATCCGTCGGTCAAACTGGTGCAGGACAAAGCCCGTCAGCGCCACGTCGCACAGCCAGACATGCGTATATGAGCGCGAGCGCGCGCTCCTGCCTTGTCGCTCACAAAGCAAACGCTGCTGTTGCATGCAGGGTTGCCAGATAGCCCCAACAAAAATAGCCAATGATCTCCAAATGTAGCGAAAAACATCTTTAAACCGCTTGATGATGTTCTGCAGGTGTCTTATAGATGGTGTCCAAATCGCACCGCGTATTTCCGTCTCAAAGATTACCTCCGGCGCATAAAACCACCACAACACTGGCCTCAAGGTCTCCGTAAAGTATTCTAGTGAGAGCTGCCACTCAGACGTGGATTTGGACACTACTTATAGTTACAATGAGCCGAAGGATTTCTTTCCCGATTTACAAGTGACGTTATAGGTATTTACTGAGCCACGTTCTGAGCTAACTTTATTCACGCCTCGCTTTACCCGATACATTTTTCTGTAAGAGTCGGACAAAATATTGCCAACTCTAACCTTGAGGATCAGCTTCAGCTGGTCACGATCAAGTGGCCAAGAGGCGGCCCGAGCTCAAGGCATTTTGGAATAGGGATGCTTTTGCTAAGCTTGATTCATAAAATAAACATTATATTTTTCGCACGCTCTGTCTCTTTCTCTCTTAATTTTGTATTTTTTACTCGAAAGCAGCTCGACGTTAATTTAGCAAATGCTGCCGCTTGGAGACACACTGAATTCTGGAAAATACTTGAAACTTTGTCGCACTGTACTGGTGCGAAGAAGCGGCAGTTGTGACTGCAATTCGCCTTTGAGTGGGAACAAACAGAACGACCTGCATGCTGGCCTATAACTGAAGGGGTGAATTAAACTTTATAGTTTTAATTCCTACCTGGATTACGGCGCGGGCAATAACACAGGTGGTATTAGTATCCAAAAGAATTGAACTGCGCAATACTTAGACAGGGATTCGCTGGCAAGATTCGTGCGATATATAAAAACGTGTACGTAAATTTCTTTGGATGCAGGCACGAATACGCGTGTTGCCAAATTTCCGAGGGGGGTTGTCTACCTTACTTTCAGTGGGACTTGGAAAACAAAAAGAAATATAATTCCACTAGGAAACGCACAAAATTGATTTATATGCGTCGCGCACAGCTGTCGTGAAGTTAAGCACAAGGTAAACCCCTTTGTCTAACAAATAAGAATAGAAAGTCGGTAGAATACTACATATACATTTGCAAATTTTCGGGAACTCTTTGCCCAACGGCCCCTCCGATATGTGCAAAAATAATAAAATGTGGACGTAGTAACAGTACGACAAGTATATGTTATGTATATCGAACGCAGTTTTCTTTTCTCATCACAGCTGGAAAATATATTACAGTGCATCACAGCAAAATACAATGTAATAACTACAAGCAAAACGAGAACAAGGTGAAAGCAGGAGCCAGCATTTCGGCAAGTGGGCTTGTCTCCTTGAAGGCGACATATGCTTTCCTCGCCACAATATATATAGGTATGGTTTAATTAGTCCTACGTGTTACAAGGAAAGCAGAGGGCGCTCACTTTGTTCCTGCATCTTCCGCCGGGAGAAATGATGGAAACTCAAGACGATGAGCAAGACGAACACAAGATGAAAGCAGGAGCTTACATTTCGACAAGTGGACTTTTTCAATGTAATTACTAGTAAGACGAACAAAGAGGAATTGCAATGATCAGAAAGTACGTACATATAAAAAGTAAGCCATGATCGCAATTACTCCTACGCCCATAGTTGATAAGGACAAAAATTGTCGATGAGTTTGTCGATGAGACAAAAACTGATGAGTTTGCCTGCCAACCTGAGGTTGGCAAGGCAATCACTCACCGACATTGGTGAGCAATCGTCTTACCATCTTCACTGTGGACGAACATCTTTGTTCGTATGTTTACAGAACTTATCAATGCAATAATCTGCTACGTTCAAGAAGTACCATGAAACAATCGCAACTTTCACGTAATATAAATCTGCTTCACTAAAACAAACAACGAAAAAAAGGGATTGCGTAGAGTCCCAGTTGATAGTTCTCACACCGGGGATTTACGCAAACGGATTAAAGATACAATCTAGCCCCGTTTGAATTACGTTCCACTGCAACTTGGGCCATATAGAACAGCAGAGTTGAATTGCGACAGAAACTGTTCAGCTTGCTCAAAATCTTTGCAGGAGTCCCCACTCTCTTCCAGACTAAACTTAACGTGAAGGAGAACTTGCAGTGTCTCATTCGATATGAGGTTCCTCAAATCATTCTTTGTCAACGAAACTTGGCTGAACACGTGTTTGACGGCTGTATTCGAAAGAGGTAGTGCAAGTAGAGACAAAGCAAGCTCAGCCTACTCGGGGTATTTGAATTGAATTGGATTTATTGATAGGAAAGACAGAGAGGTCGACCTGAGCTAGTGCGCTCTAGTCTGCTACTCTGCACAGGGCAAGAGGGAAGGGGAGTGTAAGTGCTGGGATGGATGATGATGATAAGAGAAGTGGTGAGTGCTTATGTACCTAAGACAGTTGTCTTGCTAGAGCCGCTCGTCGAGCTTGGTGTCCTGCAGAAGCTTCAACAATGCTTTTGTTGCACGTATTGAAATTGCAGTTTCGGGCCATGGGCCGAGGATAGCTTCCTCCGACAGTGGTTGCCTGCCAACGCTGGCTAAGAAACTTTCTAACGTCCTTCTCTCCAGCATATATGCTGGGCAGTCGTACAGTAGGTGTTGCAGTGTTTCAGGCGTCTGGCAGTGATCACAATCAGGGCTGTTCGATTGGCCGATGAGGTGCGCGTAGCGACGGGTGAAAGCAACGCCGAGCCGAATCCTGTGTAGCAATGATGTTTTGCTCCGTGTAAGCTTCGGGGGCAAACAGAATTTACCGTCAGGGTCAATCATATGTATACGTCTGTGAATGTTGTCATAGTGGGCTCTGTAAGCTTTTGTAAGGTCCTGCATGAGTGCCTCGGGGAATATTTATCGTTTAAGGCGACTTGCGGATTATTTTCGTAAAATTACTGGGTGAATAAATATCGCAGTGATTTGCGGGAGAACCAAGCAATAGGCTTCGGGGAAACCCTTGATAAACATTTAAGGACCACAGGCGAAAATGGCTTGCACACGACATGCGTGAGCATACTTGAGCTGTTGTGTAAGTTTGGTGTATAGCAGACGGCACGGAACACGTATTCGACAGCTGTCAGCGCCACCGTTTTTCTTACTGATGAACGCGTGAACCGGCAGCAGATGGCATCGAAATCAGGGCAAAAAGAAGAGAGCTTAGCGCTGGAAGGACGTATAAACATGGTTGCCATGGCATAACGCCGTCCTCCAAACGCCGGAATTGCCTAGATACACAGCCTTCGAGATTGCCGACATACCTTTTTAGCAGCAGTGATCTTTCGGTTTTCATAAACCGGCGTTCCTGAATTTTGACAATGTTCACGTGGTCCTCGGGACTCTGAAGTTCTTAAGACAAAAATAGCCTAAATATAGCCATATAGCCAACTCGGAATTTTTGACGGACCAACCCGCATAAAAAGTCGCCCAATTTGGGCATCAATAGCCCAATCTGGCGAGCCTGGTAGCACGCAGCTTCGGTCTGCTGCGTAGCGTGTATACTGCGACCGCTGCGGGCTGCCGCGACGAGTCCGCTGGCTGAGCGCAGTGTTGCTTGTTGAGGACAACAGCATTTGGCTAAAGCTTGGCGCGTCGCAGTCTCCAATATGGGAGGCAGTGGCGTCTACGTGAACGTCTAAAATCAGATCTGAACGGCGCGCCACGGTGACGTTCGGTAGGCGGAGCGTTGTGGGCATACCCCGCTCCGCCATAGCCTTCGCAGTGCAAGGCATTGGGGAAGGAGCGGAAGCACTGCGAAAGGCGCCTTTGATATCCAATAACTCCGATTCTGCTGAACACATCGAAGTACTTTTTGCAGCGAAGTATTTCTGAAATATCTAACTTGGAATGCGTTTCTCCACATCGATAAAAAGAAGTTGAGGAGTGCTTTAATGTCGCTGCGCTATGAAATATTAGTTGAAAATAAGTACAGCTGCAAACTAATGTGGGGATTGGCTATGGAGGCCGAAAGAAACGTGTGTCTGACAACGCTGCTTTAATGTCATCATGTGCAGTAGAGGGATGTTTTGTTTCGCCTGGCAATATCTAAATTACTTAAGAGATCGCCCAAGTTGAACGTTATATTGAGCTGAAAATATCGCAATAAGTGCAACATTACAATGGGATTCCCTTCTAGACACAGAGAGGGACGTTTTTAACTGTCAAGAGAGTTAGTCCAGTGATATAGATAGATCGAAACTGTCATAAGCTTAGGGCGGATTTTCAACTTCGAATAGAATGAGGATGCACTAGCGGCGTCTTAACCAAGCAAGGATAGGTTGCGTTTGCAAGGTGAAGTTTCGCAATAGAAATATCGTAGTTTCGCCCTAGAGGCGACGCATTAATTGCGATAGCGAATTAGTAGACAGCGATAGGAAGTAAGGGTAGTAGTTTTGTCGTCCTTATAAACTTGTACGCATTCGCTTATTAACTAAATTAACAAACATGGTGTCAACAGTCTATTTTTACAGAAACTGATCGTATGAATAGGCCGCAAGCGCAACTGATGATTACGAGGCCACGGCAATTGCTATCGTAATCGCAGATGCGCCGCCGTCCGCCACCAGAGCATTCTCGCCTTTTATGTAGGCTTTCAACAGCAAAAACGCGGAGAGCTTCAAGGGTAATTAAACGCTATTTATCGTCATATCGCGCGTCTTCATTTGCTCCACCCGTTTATCAGACAAGTTACCTTAGGAAAGGTTGCAGCCAAGGTCGTTGTCTCGACCTCATGTTGCTTACCGCCTGTTAATAAATCCTGCCCATCATTTGGATGTTCCTCATAGCGCTTTTACAGATATTGCATTGAATGTTTTGGGCTTAAAACATATGTTCAGGTTGGTTGAACAGTATTCGCAAATAATGGCTGAAGCTCACAATAGAGTTGGTTCCGTATGAATAAGGAATGAGCAGACATGAATTAAAATCTCTCTCCCTCTCTTTCTCTCTCTCTCTCTCTCTCTGTCTCTCTCTCTCTCTCTCTCTCTCTCTCTCTCTCTCTATATATATATATATATATATATATATATATATATATATATATATATATATATATATATATATATATATAACATTCAATAAAGCAAGAAAGACAAACGTTATGGCATATGTTTTACTGATGTTTCGGCCGGAGGTCCGAGGAAGGCCGGTTAGCTGCATCATATGGGAGGATAATTTAGCTTATAAGAAACAGAAATAGGAACCTTAATGTTTCATAGCACTAATAAAATATCAACAACGTTTTTTTTAGCTTTCAGTGGGTAGCAGGGAAAGCAAGAAAGAAACCTAGACAAAAATTACTCTCAATACGCATGGACTGTTCGCTTAAAAGACCCACTGACTACACAGCGACGAACTTCATCCGCTGTAACTAACATACAAACAGGCTAAAAACACAAGAAAACACGAAAACACTGGTACAGGTAGCTATTGGTCAGCTGAAGGGGCAGATTTCCCAATGCACCCCTGGGAACGACAAAAAAAGCTTTGAACCACAAGACACTTTCTCATTTACCGCTTTCGGAACCACGGTTGTTGCTTTACCCGTATAGCAGCGACAGCACCTGTGTATGTGTGATAATTCAGAAAAAGCTCGGCTTGATTGAAAGGGGAGTGAATGAAACAAACAAGGGGTGCGAGGAGAGACCGGACTCGGCGCCAGCTCTCCAGGGTTGGCGGCCGAGATCTCCACTCTCTCCATTCTTACGACGAGCCTTAGCTCTTCGCCCCCTTCGCCCTCCCTTCATCCTTTTCACCTTTCACTGCTGCTCTCTTTCGGGCTGGCCGAGCAACACCCGGTCTTGTTGCGCCAGCTGTTTCCTTAAACGGGTAGGTCTCCGCGTTTCCCGAAAGGCTGTCAGGGAAATAAGGTATCGGGAGAGGCGATGGTGGGGCCGGGTTACGTTATGGCGTGCGCTCGGCTATTTGGCCGAAGGGTGGACGGAAAATGTGCGGCCAGCGTTCCAGCCGTCTCCTCCCACTGAGCCGCCACGCATCACCTTGCTTCCGGAGCCGGCTGGAGCGGATCGGCGAAAGGGGAGACGCTACAGCGAGTGGAGGAGGCCCTTTGTCGCGCTGGCTGCATTGGCCAGGCCGACCCTTTGTGCGAAGCCCGGTGCTTGGGCCAGAACAGAGACGGCCAGTCGGCGACGAGCCGCCGGCCGTCGCATCGCGGACATCCAAAACGTGTGTGCTCCTGCAGGGAATCGCGCGGAAAACTCGAGCGCGAGTTGCTTCGGCTGCGGACACCACTTCAGCTGCCAGTTAGCAACTTTTGCAGGCGATCGTTTAGCGTTATCTTAACATAAATGTTTTTGTGTGTGTGTGTTTTCTCCTTTCTATCTCTCTCCTCTTTCGGTCCTTATTTTTTCTTTATTGCGATAGCAATTATATGGACACTCCAGGAACATTTTTGTCGCCGCGATGTTCCGTTTAATGACGACGGGCGATAACACCGTGGCCGCGCGGCGTATGCTGTATGTGCGAGTGTCACAGCACCTGTGAAAATAGCGACCTAGCATTTTTTGCTGTCGCGTGACTGTTGACAAATCAAGGGCCCTGCAAAATCGATGCCAACAATGTCGAACGGGTTTCTCTTTGTCACTCTGTCAGCTGGAAGTGGTGCTACTGGTTCCGTAGCTGGAGGGCAACTTTGTTTGTGACAGACGAGGCACTGCATGATAACTTTCTTTACGGCCTGACGTCCTCGGATAATCCAATACAGTTCTCGCAGGTATGCTAGAGCATCGCGTACGCCCGTGTGCAGCATTCTCAAGTGTTCCTTCCGTATGAGCAATGACGTGAGGCGATGATTGCCAGGGAGAACGATGGGATGCTTAGTCTCTTCGTTGTTATCACTGAATTTCAAGGGTCCACCAAGTCGCATGAGTCCCTCTTTGTCGAAGTACGGTTTGAAAGACTAAACAGGAGAGCCCTTGTGAAGCGGTCTACGATTCTTCAGGTTTGAAATGTCGTCGCTGAATGCATCTTTTTGAGCTTTAGCCAACCATTATATTTCGGCGCCGATTACTGCTTCAGCTCGTAGTGGGTCGATCGTCTTTCCTTCTTTTTTGTGGCAGTTGTCCACAAAGCGGCGGACCCACGCGGTTACTCGCACGACTCTTCTGAATGAACTGTAATTCTCAACATTGAGAATTGCCATGAATGACGATGATACCATGGGCATCACCGTGACCTTTCGCTCTTCCATTTGGTAGTCCCCAACCTTCGAGCTCGGCTCACTTATCTTTGGCCAACGCATGTCATCCTCCTGAAGCCAACGGGGTCCTTTCCACCACATTTCGCTTTCCTGCAGGGCCGATGGGAGAATGCCGCGGGTGATTAGGTCAGCGGGGTTGTCTGAACCTGGGCAGTGTTTCCAATCCCTGGGATCTGTCAGCGCTTGCAACTCTGAGACTCTATTTGCCACGAAGGACTTCCATCTGGCAGCGTTTCCCCTGATCCAGTACATAGCTACTGTAGAGTCAGTCCAGAGTATGGTAGCAACGTTCTTCAGATCCAAGGCCTTGGCAACATCGAGGCATAGTCGCGCGCCAACAAGGGCTCCAATCAGCTCCAATCGGGGTAGCGAGAGGCGTTTCAAAGATGCTACTTTTGATTTGGCTATGACCAAGCTGACATTTATTAGTCCGAACGGAGACTTGGTCATGATATATGCGACAGCACCATAGGCCTTCGGGCTTGCTTCACGGAGAACGTGCACCACTTTCTCCGTATCATCGTTTCTAAAGTCTGCCGCTATCAGTCTTGGAATAGACACTGCTTCAATGCATGGAAGCTCCTTACACCAGCAGTTCCACTCAGGCTGCAATGTTTCAGGCAAGGGATCGTCCCACCCAATTCCCAACTCCCACAACTTCTGGAACATTACCTTTACGCATAATGTTGCGGCAGCAATAAATCCAAAAGGCTCGAAAATTCTTGCCGAGACCTGCAGCACAAATCTCTTGTTGTTGGCTCTTGCGGAGAGGAAGTCAATGAGTGAAGTTAGGTTGTATTCAAAGTGGTCAGTCTGGCATTCCAACCTACTCCCAATACCTTTCTAGCTGCAGCATGTCCAGCATCAGCATTCGTTCTCTCCACATTGCCATTCTCTAAGAAGTTGACGAGATCGCGGTCGTTTGACATCCAGTTGTGTAGCCGCATGCCTGCTTGAGACAATATATCTCTTGATTCCTGACACAAGACTTTACCCTTGTCAAGGCTGTGAACCCCAGTTACAACGTCGTCCACGTAAAGATGCTTGCGAAGGATACTCGCAGTTTCAGCATACAGTTCCGGCAGGCCTTCAAGGTGATGTTGCAACGTTGCACCCAAGAGAAATGGGCTCGACATGACACCGAACGGCACGCGAGTCATCCGATAGGTCACCACAGCTGGAAGTTCTTCCCCTTTCTTTGGCGTCATAGCGTACCAGAGGAACTGCACAGCGTTTCGATCGCCCTCTGAGAGAAATTTGGAGAAAGGCCTTTTCAATATCCGCAACGATGGCAATGTTGTAAGTGCGGAATTGTTCAGCAGATCAATGAGCTCTGGGTTTAGGTTTGGGCCACTTTCCAAAACATTATTCAGTGAGAGGCGATTTCTGCCACTTGATGATGCATCGAATACTAGCCGCAGTTTTGTCGTCTGGCTTTCATGAGGAACAACTGCTTGATGTGGCATATAGTACACCGGATCTTCCGACATGCCGTAATTCTTGCTGGCTGGCTCTGCATAACCCTCTTCTATGTAGTCTCTTACGCAGGCGTCGTATTCCCTTAATCAACGAATCTCCTTCCAAGAGGCGCGTTGTTTGTGCTTTAAGACGCCTTGCTGCGCACTCGTAGTTGTCGCCAAGCTCGTAAACCATCGAATTACAAGGGAACGTCACCTTATAGCGGCCATTCTCAAAGTTGATGGTTTCTTTATAGTGCTGAAGGACCGCGTCCTCGTGACGAACTGGCTCATGTTCCTTGATACCGATGTGCTCGAGCTCCCAGAAATACTTTAGCTGTGCTGATATTTCCTTGTCAATTTTTTCAGTCACTCCTATCCGCATCACGCCAGTAGCCGAGGAGCAGACTCCTGTTGACTTCCTTGTGCCGACCTCACCTTGGACTGTCCATCCGAATACAGTCTCCACTGCCATCAATTGGGAGCTGAGACGCTTAGTGGATCCCGTGACAATTTCCCAGTAATGATTCAGCGCCTATCAAAAAGTCAATATTTTCACTTTCGCCGCCTTGCGAGGCGTCTGCGACTTGGAAGTGAAATCTTGAAAGTTGAAGTAGAACAGAATTTGAAGGAGTAGCCATGATATCTCCACAGATGCAAGGAACTTCCAGCGCTTCCACTCGCACCCCTTTTCCGTCGTACTGGCTTCTGAGCGACAGCTCCACACGACGCGTTTTTGTGCGTGTTATGGCTGATTGCTCACCAAAGGCAAATATTTTAAGCTCCTCTTCCCACAGAACTTTTAACTGCAGCTTTTCGGATATGTTACGATGGATGAAGGTTCGCTGACTGCCACCATCGAGGAGAAGCCTGACAAGTGTACGTTCATGTGGACCCTCTGCCCAAGCTCGCGCTGTCCTTAGGAGAAACTGCTGCTCTCCAGTGCACATCAAGTTATATCCCGTGCCTAATGAGGACTTCAACACCGTGGCTTGCTCAATCACCGGTGACAAAGATGCATCCCCTTCATCAGTGTTGAGGTGTCTTCTAAAGTCAGGGTCGCATATTGTCGTTAAGTGTCTGCCCTTGCAATGCGCACACCTGAGCCACTTAGCTTTACGGCATTCTCTTGCCGCGTGCCCCCTTGTTGTGCACCCGAAACACCAATTGTCACGCTTCAGTACCTCTCTCTTATCCGCCACAGACTTCTTTGCGTTTCAGTTGCCAGTCTCATGGTCGTTCGAATTACAAAATAGACATCCTGTGCTGTACTTGACCGTGGTGTGCAGCTGCAGTAGGCACGTTCGCCGCTTTAATGTTGCTGTTGCGACTTTCCTTTACCAATTCGGCACTGCTGTCTCTCGGAGCTTCGGCCCGCTGTATGATCTCCCGCGTCGCAACCTCTTTTCTCAAAAAACGCAGGAGCTCCTCCAGCTCACTTCCCTCGTTCGTAGCCTCGTTTTTTCGTTGGTATTCCAGACGAAGGTCGGCAGGCACCGCTTTCTTTACTACGGTGAGTAACAAAGTTCCATAAGTGCCAACACTCACGCATAAACAAGTGAGGCTGCGTACACCTGTCTCTACTTCGTCGACGAGGCTGCGTAGTTCACCAAGATTCCGTGAGTCACGCACTGGCTTGATGTTAAGTAGCCGTGACATGTGGTCTTCTATAATTACTTCCTTTCTTCCGAACCTCTCCTTTAATAGCGAGAGAGCAACATCGTAGTTGCCTTCCAACAAGTCAAGTCCTGCTATCGCAGTCGTTGCGTTTCCTGCCAAGTAGCTGTTGCGGTACTTGAATTTGTCTACGTTTGAGAGGTTCTGGTTAGCGTTGATAGTCGACTCCAATTGACTCCAGAAAGCTTGCCACTTTCGAAGCTGTCCATTGAATTTGTTGATTTCGAGCTGTGGCAGCTATACGGTGGGGCGTATTTGCGAATCGTTTGCGATGGACTCTCTTTGATCTGAGGAGTTTAATGTGCGATCTGATGAAGCATTTGAGCAGCTGAAGTCTCGTAGCATGCGTTGTACCTTTGTTTTCACCAGGCTGATCTTTTCTCTGTACATTTCGGATCATCAACTTCCTGTTCGAAAGCTTCATCTTCACCGCCCTTTTCTATCTTCCGATCTAGCTCTTTCAGTTAGTCCTCTTTAAGAGAAAGAATATTTACCTTTCCTTCAAGCTGCCCGACTGATGCACTGCCATCCATGGTGGATACTTCGTTGAGCAGCTTGGTTGTAATGTTACCACGGCCCGTTTTCGCTTGATTCTGTCAATAACCATCTTTTGACGTCACTGTTCCCGGGTTTCGGCACCAAAATGTTGTGGAATAAGAGACGGAGAACTTTTAACTTATGGAACAATGACAGACGTCCGTTCGCTTCGAGCGCATCAAGAAGACTCATTTATTTTTCACTAGAAGGTATGGGAAAGGGGAGAGAGCAGAGAGAAGGGGAAAGTCATAATACACGGTGCCAAAGAGGCATTCTTGCACCAGGCACGTGCGAGAGCCCGCTCCACACTTGGAAGGCACCACCGCACCACCGGTCGCTGTTCTCAGATCGCGCCCGCCATAAGACACGTAGTTTGAGGGGTATCAATTGTCCGGCGCATCTGAGAGGGAGTCCTCCTTGCCACATCGTCGGCGGCCCCAGCGCGCGGGAGGGGGAGGAAGGGGCGCTTTGGCTCCAGAATGGAGGATATACAACATAGATCCCACGTCCTGTGAAAATCGATGTTACGCGAAGCATATCGCAGGTACCTGCACCCTTAAAGAAATATCGTAGTGGTTAATACCTAGCGTCACACCTTTTGCTATCTCAGGATAAGTGCAGTTGGTTATCTCTCAATTTAGTAACATTAGTTACTAAACAAGGTAGTCGCTGTTGTTAGTGTGTCTCAGCAGCCGATTCCGAACGCACTTAGCAGGACTGGATTAAACGTACGTTTCAATTCTTTAACAAATATACCAGACTCGCTCTGGAATATGCCACAGGTGGTTCAATGCATGCAACAGAAGAGCGCATCAGATTTTGCTAGCTGCGTTTTGAAATGGCTTCTCTTGGTACCCATTCTGTCACCCTAAAGATCGGATGGTTATCTAATCTGTGGATTACATGACCTGCCCAGCGCTATTTTTTTTCTCTTAATGTCAATTAGAACATCGGCTATACCCGTTTGCTCTCTCATCCAATCCGCTCTCTTTCTGCCTCTTAACGTTATGCCTACTATTCTTCGTTCTATCGCTCTTTGCGCGTTCGTTAATTTGTTCTCAAGCTTCTTTGTCATTCTCCAAGTCTCTGTCACATATGTCAACACCGGTAAAATTCACTGATTGTATACTTTCCTTTTCAATGATATCGGTAAGCTCCCAGTCAGGAGCTCACGATGTCTGCCGTATGCAATCCAGCCGATTTTTATTCTTCTGTGAATTTCCTTCTCATGCTCAGGATTCCCTGTGATTAGTTGACCTAGGTAAACGTACTCCTTCACAGACTCTAGAGGCTGATTGCGATCCTGAAATCTTGTTCCCTTGCCGGATTAATTATCATTACCTTTGTCTTCTGCATATTAATCTTCAAACCCACTCTTACACTCTCCCTATTAAGGTCCTCAATAATTTGTTGTAACTCGTCCGCAGTGTTGCTGAATAGAACAATGTCATGTGCAAACTGAACGTTGCTGAGGTATTCGCCGTCGATCCTTACTCCTAAACTTTCCCAGTTTGATAGCTTGAATACTTCTTCCAAGAACGCAAGGAATAGCATTGGAGATATTGTGTCTCCTTGTCTGACCCCTTTCTTTATAGGTATCTTCGTAGTTTTCATGTTTAGAATTAAGGTGGCTGTGGAATCTCTGTATATATTTTCTAGGGTATTTACGTAAGCCGTCTGTACTGCTTCATTACGCAATGCCTCTATGACTGCTGGTATCTCTACTGAATCAAATGTTTTTTCGTAATCTATGAAAGCCATAGGAGAGACTTATTGTGCTCTGTGGATTTCTCGATAACCTGATTAATGACATGGATGTTATCCATTGTAGAGTATCCCTTCCTGAAGCCAGCGAGTTCCCTTGGTTGACTAAAGTCCAGTGTTGCCCTTATTCTATTGGAGATTATTTCGGGAAATATTTTATATAATACTGGGAGTAAGCTAATGGGCCTATAATTTTTGAGTTATTTAACGTCTCCCTTTTTGTGGATTAGTATAATGTTTGCATTCTTCCAGTTTTTTGGGACACTTGCAGTCGATAGACACTTCATATAGAGAGCCGCCAGTTTTCCTGGCTATATGTCTCCTCCATCTTTGATGAAATCGACTGTTATTCCATCCTGTCCTGCCACTTTTCCCCGTTTCATGCCTTGCAAGGCCCTTCTGACCTCATGTCTAGTTATAGGAGGAGTTTCTGCATCCTGTTCATTATTATTTCGAATTGTGTACTCCTGAGTCATCTGCGTACTGTACAGGCCAGTATAGAATTCTTCCGCTGCTTTCATTATACCTTCGAGAGTGCTGATGATATTACCCTGTTTATCTTTCAGTGTATACATCTCGGTTTATCCTATGCCAAGTTTCCTTCTCACTGATTTCAGGCTGCGTCCATATTTTACGGCTTCTTCAGTCGTTCTCACGTTATAATTTTGAATATCACTTATTTTCGC